>NC_046161.1:16158170-16307093 GCF_011064425.1 Rattus rattus | reverse complement strand
AAGGAAGGGGGGGAGGGAAGGGGATGTTTGCCCGGAAACCGGGAAAGGGAATAACACTTGAAATGTATATAAGAAATATTCAAGTTAATAAAAAAAAAGGAAAAAAAAAAAGAAGAATAAGAAGTCCATGCTAGCAGCAAACCACCAAACTGAGAATAGGATCCCCTTGGGGGGAATTAGAGGAAGTATTGAAAGAGTTGAAGGATCATGCAACCGCATAAAAACAACAATGCCAACCAACCTAAGCTTCCAGGGACTAAACCACTACCAAAAGACAATACATGGACCGGCCCAGGACTCCAACTGAACATGTTGCAGAGAATAGCCTTGTTGGGGCACCCATGGAAGGGAAAGCCCTTGGTCTTCCCAAGGTTGGACCCCCAGTGCAGGGGAATATAGGGGAGGGCAATAAGGGACATATATAGGGGGAATACCTGTATGGGGATGGGAAGGGGAGGAATGGGGAGCTTGGACAGGAAAACCAGGATGAGAATAACTTTTGAAATGTAAGTAAGGATATGTATAATAAAAAATTTTAAAAAAAAGTATCAACTCTTCATTTTAAGCATTTTATTTTTCTTTGTTTCTGTTTCATTGATTTCTTCACTGGCCTTATTATTTGTTTGTGTCCATTGGTTTTGATTTGGTTTCTTTTTATTTGCTCAGTCTTCAGTGAATTAGTAATTTATTAATTTGTTAAAGATAAGATTTGTAATACTTTGAGTTGTAAGTTTAAACTTTTTCTTAAAGAAATGCATTCAAGCATAGGTTTTGATGTGTATTCATTTTCATTTGAACAGAGATGAATTCTAACCCATTGTACCACTTTCTGTAAATGAATGTCAGAAAAGGGAACATCTTGCATTTAAAGCAAGGACTCATAATCATAATCACAAGATATTTGTAGTATTCAAATTTACACTCTGTCAGATTTCTTAATAGACATGGATTCAAAAATATTAGAACTGAGAGATCTGTGGATATTTTACCTGTCTATTCCATTTGCTAGAATACAGCAAAATTTTTAGAATGGAGGTAAAAGTTCTGAGTGCATTTTATCTATCAGTACTGTATGTTGTTAGGTTACAGGAATGTGTCTGTTCCTTTTCATATGTCAATAAATTCATGGATCTAGAAAGCTTATAATTATTTTATTATCATGTCTAGGGAAAGGAGTATTTACTCTATAATTATCAAGTTATATTTCAATAATAAATTAATCCACATAATATATTTGCATACTTGAAAGGGATAAAGTAACTAATTAAATTTCAATTTTTGGAAAATATTTCTAAAGTCAGTCAATGACTGTCATTTTTGTGGAATATTATTATGTAGTTCCTCTAAATGTGTTTTGTAAACTTCAAATTTTATGAAGTGTTTTGTTAAGAAACACATTTTCTTAGTGTTATTACTGTTGTGATGTGACACCATGACTAAAAGTAAGTGGCGGGGTTATTTGGCTTATACTTCCACAGCAGTATTCATCATCAAAGGAAGTTGGATAGGAACTCAAACAGAGTAGGAACTTGAGGGTAGAAGCTGATGCTGATGACCTAAAGTGATGCTGCTTAAGGGTGTTCTCCCCACAGATTTATCTGCCTATAGAATAATAGAGATTGGGATCACCAGCCCAGGCATGGCATCACTTGTATCATTTACTAATTATTAAAATGTCCTACAACCAGATCTTACAAATATATTTTTCTAAATTAAGGTACCCCTTTTTCAGATAATTCTAGCTTCTGTCAACTTGACATGAAACTAACCAGTTCACAAATTAATATTTTCTATAATTCCAGAAATGTGCCATTATTATTAAGTCCACATCAGTAATTTTAATAAATAAAAATATTTAGTGTTTAAAAAATATTTCAAGTGTTTAAGTGATTCTATACATATTTATTTGTACCATATCATACAGTTTATGAATTATATACAGAGTATTTTTTCATATTTTTTATATTTTGGTTCCATTTAAAACACTTGCCCTTCAAGAATGTGTTAAATAGTTTTTTCTACTTTAAAAATTTCTAAAGAATTTACAAGTTCTTGGACACAACATTTAACATTTAACTTTTATTACTTTATATGATTAGGTTAGCTAAAAGGTGAAGGCCTACATCAATAGTATTTTTCCTTATTGTACCACTCTTGCTAGGCCTTTTCTTATCTTACAATGATATTAGTTACTTTATTACCCAAGAAGCAAATTTCTGCCAGTGATGTTCTGTGTGACAAAAACAAAACAGAACAAAACAAAACAAACTGATATGAAAGTGCACAAATGAGGGAGAATTCTCATAGTACAGTCACAAATAAGAAAATTCATACAGGTTGATCTCAATATAAAAAATACTCTCAAAACAACGAAATCAAGGATCTCAGAAAATGGAAGGATATCTCATGCTCAAGGATTGGAAGGATTAATATAATAAATATGGCCATCTTGCTGAAAGCAATCTACAGATTCAATGTGATCAAAATTCCAACTCAGTTCTTCATTGAGTTAGAAAGAAAAATTTGCAAATGCATTTTGAAATAACAAAACACCCAGGATAGCAAAATATTATCAACAAGAAAAAAAGACCTTGTAAAATCACTACCTGTCCTCAAGCTTTATTACAAGCAATTCTGATTAAAAAACTGTATGGTATTGGTACAGAGACAGGCAGGTAGTTCAATGGAATAGAATTCACCTATGGTGATCTTTGACAAATAAGCTAAAACCATCCAATGGAAAAAAGACAGCATTTTCAACAAATTTTGCTGATTCAACTGGAGGTCAGCATGTAGAAGATTGCAAATTGACCCATTCTTATCTCCTTGTACAAAGCTCAAATCCAAGTGGATCAAGAACCTCCACATGAAACCAGATACACTGAAACTAATAGAAGAGAAAGTGAGGAAAAGCATCAAACACATAGGCACAGGGGAAATTTTCTTGAACAGAACACCAGTAGCTTATGTTCTAAGCTCAAGAATGGACAAATAGGACCTCGTAAAATTGCAAAGCTTCTGCAATGCAAAGGACACTGTCAATAGGACACAATGACGACTCACAGATTTGGGAAAGATCTTTACCAATCCTACATCTGACAGAGGGCTAATATCTAATATATACAAAAAAACTCAAGAAGGTAGGCTCCAGAGAACCAAATAATCCTATTAAAAATTGGGTACAGATCTAAACAAAGAATTCTCAACTAAACAATGGACATGAAGCACCTAAAGAAATGTTCAACATCTTTAGGCATCACGGAAATGCAAATCAAAACAACCATGAGATTCCACCTTACACCACTCAGAATGGCTAAGATAAAAATATAAGGTGACAGCAGATGATTGTGAGGATGTGGAGAATGAGGAATACTCTTACATTGCTGGTAGAATTGCAAACTGGTACAACCACTCTTGAAATCAGTCTGGTGGTTCCTCAGATTATTGAATATGTACCACAGCTATCCCAGTTCTTGGCATACACCCAAAAGATGCTGCTCCAATATATAACAAGGACACATGGTCCACTAAGTTCATAGCAGCATTATTTATAATAGATAGAAGCTGGAAAGAACCCACATGTCCTTCAAAAGAGGAATGGATACAGAAAATATAGTACATTTACACATAATGGAGTACTACTCACCTATCAAAGCAGTGACTTCATGAAACTCATAGGCAAATGGATGGAAGCAAAAAATATTATTCCTATGTAAGGCAACCCAGTCAGAAAACAACATATATAGTATGTACTCACTGATAAGTGGCTATTAGCCCAAAAGCTTGAAATACCTAGGAAACAATTTACAGAGCATAAAAAATTGGGATGCTTAAGTCCTTCTTAGAAGGGGGAACAAAATAGCAAAGGAAGAAATACAAGGACAAATGGTAGATCAGGGACTGAAGGAAAGATCATCCAGAAACTGCTCCACCTTGTGTTCCATCCCATATGCAGCCACCAAACCCAGTCACTATTGTTGATGCTAAGGAGGGCTTGCTGACAGGAACCTGATATGGATATCTTCTGAGAGGCTTTGCCAGAGCCTTATTGATACAGATGATGATTCTTTCAGCAAACTATCAGATGGAGCATGGGATACTCAATGGAGGAGTTAGAGAAAGGATTGAAGGAGCTGAAGGGGTTTGCAACCCCACAGGATGATTAACAATATCAGCCAAGGAGGCCCTCCAGAACTTCTGGGGACTAAATCACCAATCAAAGAGTACACATGGAATAATGCATGGCTCTATCTGCATATGTAGCAGAGGATGGCATTGTCTGTTATTGAGGAGGAGAAGTCCTTGGTTCTGTGAAGGCTCATTTTCCTAGTATAGGGGAATTCCAGGTTGAGGTGAGAGTGGGTGGATAGGAGTGGGGGCATATTCACAGAAGCAAGGGGAAGGGGAGGAGAGGGATGGGAGAGTGGGAAAAGGGGATAACATTTGAAATGTAAATACATAAAATGTATAATAAAAAAAGCTTCAGAAAAGAAAAAAAATATACTTCAATCTCTGATGCACAGCCGATGATCTATAAAGAGTTGCCCAGATGTAAACATGATTCCAGATTTCCTGGCCTAAGGACTATAACAATTTACACAAAGTTTCAGTTCTTTTATATGAAATAAACCTAACATGACACATATAGAATAGGGAAGATAATTAGAAAACTTGATGATAGATAGATAGAGAGATAGATAGATAGATAGATAGATAGATAGATAGATAGATAGATAGATAGATAGACAGATAATGAATCAGGTGTGGAAATCAGCAGCATACTTCATATTTTTTATGTTGTAGGTACTGTTTTATAATCATCCTCATTTTTATAATCACACTAAAATTATTTTATACTTTTAAGGAATGAGCTTATCATGAGACACTTTCTGTTTCCATATATGAGATGTATATAGACATATACTAAGCAATAGATGAGAGTATGTTTTGAATATGATTCCTAGGATGTCCACGTCAACTACTACCTAAAAGTTAACAAGTCCCATACCTTAAATTCCATATATTTTAAGCCTATCCTCTCTAGTGCTTGGTGTTAGTCTTGATGATAAAGAAACTATGTTTGTGACATTTTTTATCCTTACCTCCCTGGGTACTGAGTGATTCTTATTGCATCTCTCAAGTCTAAAGATTAAGGTATAAAGTTCAAGTGCACATATACCGAAATATGCTGACCAAGCTCTCAAGGGCTCCTTCTTTGTGACTGACATGAGAAGATAGGAGCATCTTTAAAAAAAGTGGAGTCCTTGGAATGGAGCCTAATATAATTTGCTGAGTCCAACTTTGGTGTTGGAGACACAGGATGATTACTATATATAATATTTGAGGTTCAATGTACACCACTTAGAAATAGTCAATGGAATTCACAGTTGATTGAGAGGAGACAGAAAAAATGATGTGAAAGAAGAGAAGGACCATGTGAAAGAATTGGAGGAGGATGGAATGAATAAACAAATGTCCACAAAAGTGGTGGGATCTTTTCTCTACTCAGTGGTAAACTTAGTATTATAATTATATAAATTATGTTAATTTCTTTTTATTTTCTTTTCAGTTTCAACCGATTTTATAGTGTAATTTGTTTGCAGGAAAAACAAATGGCTGTGATGATTTTCTTAGTTTTAGTATGGTCACATTCATAAATTTTAGCAAACTTCACTATCCTTTAACCCATAAATTTAGTTTACATTTGAAACTGAATATTTTGGAAATTTAAAAACAATTAAATTCAGTTGGGTGTTTTGGCACACACCTTAATTGTAGTACTCAAGAGCCAGAGGTAGATACACAAGTTTCAGTTCAGCCTATCTTATATATAGAGAAACCTGGCCTCAAAAAATTAAGTAAGTAGATAAACAAATTCTTCTGTTGTCCCTCTTGTAAAGCACAATTTTGTTGTGGATGAATAAAAATAAATTTGATTCCTCAAGGTTTAGAAAGATCATGAAACCAATGAGACATTACACATAATTCTAGGTAATTTGGTTTTAAAATTTTCTTCCAACGTATCAAGTTGAATACACGGGATCTGTGATTAAACAGTACAAAAGTGGAGCCTTTTCAGGAATCACTAATGTCCTGATTCCTCAGACTGTAGATGAAAGGATTTAGCATGGGGGTTACTACAGTGGCATTAATGAGGCCACCATATTGTTTCAGAAGAATGAGACAAAAAGTGAGCCAAAAATACTCTCAAGCCCTGTTCCATAAAATAGGCATACCACTGCCAGGTGAGACCCACAGGTAGAGAAAGCTTTATATCTCCCACTTGAAGAGGTGATACTCAGAATAGAAGAAATGATTTTAAAGTACGAGATAAGGATCCCCAATAAAGGGAAAAAACACCAAGTATGACACCAATAGCATACATGGTATGTTATTATTAAATGTGTTATGCAGCCTTAAATTTAGAAGTTGAGAAGGGTGACAGAAGAAGTTAGCAATTGCACATCTTTGAAACACTTAAGTTGTAAAAACCAAATTGTGAAGCAGGATTCAAAAAGACTAGCTAAAAGGATATTAAAACTAACATGCCACAGCGGCAAGGGTTCATAATTATTGCATAATGCAGGGGATGACAGATGGCCACAAACCTGTCATATGCCATCACGGCAAGAAGCATACTATCCATACATGCAAATATGATAAAAAGTGACATCTGAGTCAGGCAACCCACATAGGATATGGTTGCATTATGGGTTTGAAGCTCTGCAACCATGTTTGGAACTGTTGTAGAAATGAAGCCAATGTCAGCCAATGACAGAATGGAGAGGAAGAAGTACATAGGATTATGGAGGTGGGAGAATGAGCTGACAGTCAGGATGATGAGCAGGTTCCCAAGCACTGATATCAGGTACATAGATAGGAACAACCCACATAGAATAGGCTGCAGTTCTGGATCATCAGATATTCTCAGAAGATAAAATTGTGAAACATGTGTTATGTTTTTCATTTTCATTTTCATCATTTCCCCTTTAAAAAGAAAAGAAATAATTATAAAATAAATAAGTCAAATAAAATGTCACTCTGAATTCTAAATAATTTGAGTGCAAACACTCTCATTTAAGGTTTTCCATATAAATACAGAAGTATTTGTGGTTTCCACAAAGGCAATCTTTGAAGTATTTCATTACCGTTTTGTATGCTATTCACTCCCTTAAGTACACAAATATTTTTTCTAAATGCACATGAGCCTAGTTAGAATACATACATACATATATATATATATATATATATATATATATATATGAATGAAATGTCTCAAGAGTTGCAAACACTACTAAATTATTTGATACAGTCATACCATCAGTGTATGCTTGTAAGACCCATGCGTGGGAGACTGAGACAGAGGAAAATAGGGCTATTAGTTTAGAAATGGAGAAGGACACATTGGGAGGGAAGATAAGCAGAAAAATCTGTTAAGGAGTGGACATGGTCAAAGTTCACGCTACGCTGAAAACATAAATCCAATATTGTGTGCAAATATTTTAAATTGACATGTATTTGTCAGAATAACAGAAACAGTTAACAGAATAGCAGAGACAGTATAGATATGTAGAAAGTGATTATTTTCTAAAAAAAAGTTCATAATTTATACTTTTTTAAACATTGTACCAGCATTACCCCCAGGAATTAAGCACTATTCTTGCTTACCTCTTAGGTAGATGATTTTTAAATTATTTAATTTGTAACTTACAGCTTTGGCTTTGATAATTTTCAAATTTTCATAAATGTAGCTTAATAGTTGAAGATAATCATATATGTGACAAAATATGGCATTAGCATTCATTGTTCCTGGTTATTTAAAAATGTAACTATATGAAGTACCTTTGGAAATTAAAACAAAGACTTATATAGGTTTATTTGTATCAAAACAGGTAATATGCCACCTGTTTTTTATAAAAACTAAAACCTCTTGTCTTTTCATTGTCATATTTTTTGACTCTAAGACCTGTGATTGCTATTTAAAATTCTTATAATAAAGGGATGCCACCAAGGCAAAGTTCAAACCTCCTTGTTTCTAACTAATATATTTCATGCACACTTTAAATGATGTGTAGAGGACTGCATACTTTCATCTGCATTAAAGAAACCAGAGCTGATTATTTTGTCAGGTCATAGTATATGAATAGGGAAAAGTAAAGAACATAAAGTGCATAAACTAATTTAACACCAAGCAAAGGACATGTACAAAAGATGAGAGGATAAAAAGTAATTTAAAGTACTTACAAATAATGCCAGTCTCCTCATGTACAAGACGCACATCATTAATACCTACTTTGTATGGTTATTGTATACCTACATTTTTAAAAGATTTTAGAAAAATGACAAGCAGTTCTCAGTCTCATTCATTAATGTATTTAACTGCATATTTTACATATCCACATGTCCAGAATAATGATACCACTAATTCAAATTTCAGAAGTCATAATTTAGGTCTTCAAAATGTCTTAGTTTAGGTACACATATTACTGTGAGTTTGAATATTTATGTAGATATGATGCATTAAAATTACTGGTAGTACCAATAAAGAGTTTGTATGGAACATTTTCTAGATATCAGAAAATATGCAAGATTATTTTTCACCCTAATGAAATATGAATACAAAATTTGAAATCTGGATATTCCTTTATAGGTTACTAATTTTGATATACTTATGTATCTCATAAAGCCAGAGTTGGTGAGAACCAAATAGAATGGGATGTCTGATACCTCAATTAAAGTGACATATATATGATAATGGGATAAATATAAATAGAGTCAGAATCTTCTACGGGCTGATTATTGATCATTGTATGGTCTTAGAAGTTCATTGCAGAATCTCATAATTACTCAAATGGGACCAGGTAATACTAGTCTCTACAGAATTCATACTAATTGTAGAAGAACAGGAGAAAGTGAATATCCACAATATGACTGTGGGCTCTCCATATATAGGTTAAACTATTGTGTATAAACTTCTTCTTGTGGTTCCATGTACATTAAAATTTTAAGTACTTCCATTTTATTAATCATCAGGAATTTGGCACAAATCTATGATCCAGCAATTTATGCTACAAAGAAAAATATTTCCATATTGAGGCCAATTTATGTAGAAGAATAATTTCTAATCAAGTGGTATTTACATATGGAGACAATATACCATAAAGGGTTTATTGTTAAAAGCATATTATACACCTTGACTATATTAACTTTATTCTCATTGGTGTGAAACATGGTACATCTGAAGCTTTTCATTTTTCCATACAGAAAGAAATATTAAATTAATTTACAGTTACGATCTTATCATTAACAAAGTTATTGCAGTTATAATCTTGAAATGATTATGAACATATTCAAGTTATGAATGTAATGTATTAAAAGGTAGGACTTATTAGCCTACACTTACGCCCTACTAATTTTTATCCAAACTATACTGAAAAGGATGGTTCATGTTTTGAGGTGACACTGTGTTAACAAAGAGTCTACTCAGGAGCCTTTTGAAAATAATTTTCTCAAGCCATAGGTAAAGATATCCATGTCATTTATGATCTCACCATCCCTATAGCTAAAATTATGTCAAATATTGTTGAATTTGTCTGTACAACTGCATGATTCCCTAGTAATAATGGAAGAGATTTTCTACTGAACCTTCCAATAGCCAACACATAGCTATTGAAGCAAATTTTATTTATGCTAAATTATAAACTAATTTATATAGTTGTTTGTCTAAGATATTGAACCTGTCGGCTATAATTCTAAATCCTATGAGATTCCAAGGTGATGGAATTCTAACACAAGGTTGATTACAAGGTTGTGTTCTGTACGTCCCTTGAAGAAAACAAGGACAGGACAAGCAAACATTATAGGAAATTACCAAATATCTTGAAGGTGTTAAGAAAGCTAAACCTTCAAAATAAAAAAATGGAAAAATAAAACATAATCAACAATGGAAATATTAACATAGTCATTTTGTCAGCCAGACAGATATGTACAGAAATAAATGGATGGTTTACATAGTTGTTAATTAATTTTTAAGATGAATGGTTTTCCATTATCTGTGTATCTAACAATGGGTGTATTCTGACCACGAGGTTTACATTTTATAAAATTTAAAATTTGTTTTAAGAAAATTTCTTTATAGTTTTTAGTGTGTTTTGGAGCAGAATCTTATCTATTGAACTTATCTATCCTTAGATATTTGGATGGCCTATACCATCCTCAAAATCACACTCATTCTGACTGTATGCCAAAATGTAAACTCATATAGGTGTGATTGAATTTATTCAGTTGTCTTTGTATTATAACAAGTATTTAAAAATTGTGTATTTATCCTTGATATGTATATACTTAAAATAATATTCGCACTGTGGAAACCATATTCTGTACATAGATTGGTTCACAAATAGAATACAAAGAATGAGAGAAACATGTAACTATTTTTCACATTAAATCACTGACTGATCATTTCAGAAAGTTACTCATTTACATAAAAAATTTTGAAGAACTTTGAAAAGCGCTTAAGAAGCACTTAAACCAGATACACTCAAACTAATAGAAGAAAAAGTGGGGAAGAGTCTCAAACACATGGGCACTCGGGAAAATTTCCTAAACATAACACCAATGGCTTATGGTCTAAGATCAAGAATTGACAAATGAGACTTCATAAAATTGCAAATCTTCTGTAAGGCAAAGGACACTATTATATCTTCAAAATGTCAACAAACAGATTGGCAAAAGATCTTTATTAATCCTACATCCAATAGAGGGCTAATTTCAAATATATATAAAGAACTCAAGTATTTAGACTCTAGAGAATCAAATAACCATATTAAAATTGGGGTACAGAGCTAAACAAAGAATTCTGAACTAAAGAATATCGAATGGCTCTGAAATACCTAAAGAAATGTTCAACATCCTTAGTCATCAGGGAAATGCAAATCAAAACACACCTGAGATTCTATCTCATATCAGTCAGAAAGGTTAAGATCAAAAACTCAGTTGACAACAGATGCTGGCGAGGATGTGGAGAAAGGGGAACACTCCTCCATTGTTGGTGGCATTGCAAGCTGGTACAATCACTCTGGAAATCAGTCTGGAGGTTCCTCAGAAAATTAGTCATAGTACTACCTAAGGACCCAGCTATACCACTCCTCAGCATACACCCAAATGTTTCTCCAACATATAACAGGGATACATGCTCAGGTACAATCATAGTAACCTTATTTATAATAGCCAGAAGCTGGAAATAACCCAGATGTCCTTCAACAGAGGAATGGATACAGAAAATGTGGTACATTTCCACAGTGGAATACTACTCAGCTATTTTAAAAAGTGACTTCATGAAATTCTTAGGCAAATGGATGGAACTAGAAAATATTATCCTGAGTGAGGTCACCCAATCTTAAAAAAACGCACATTGTATGTAATCACTGATAAGTGGATATTAAACCAAAAGCTCGAATTACCCAAGATACGATCCACAGATCACATGAAGCTTAAGAAGGATGACTAAAGTGCAGATGCTTCAGTCCTCCTTAGAAGGAGGAATGGAAATATTCATAGGATTCCACAGGGAAGAGAGCTGAACACCCAGAAGTGCAGACATCCTGAGACCACTGGACAGACTGTCACTTCTGCGTACCTCTGCCCACATCCCTGGTGCAAGAACAAACTGCACAATGCCTTGGACACAGGAATATAGGAATAGTCAGCCATTGGTACCTTTGGTTATGGTCTGTGCCTAGGACTGAACTGAAGAGATCAAACAGCTCCCTGCACCAAAATCCCATGGGGGAGAAAGCTGGACCCTCAGAAGTGCAGACACTCCTGAGACATCAGAGGAGACTAACCTCTGTCCACATTTCTGACCCAAGAGGGAATTGCATAATGCCAACTGTGTCCCCTGCATACAAGGACCTAGGAGCAATCAGGGGCAGGACACTTCTAATTCTTGCCCATGCCTAGAGATGAAAGACAGTCACCAGGAGTGCAGACACACCTGAAATCAGAGAACCTGTTCCCAAAAAAGGCTGAATAAAAAAAAGAAAACAGTTCTACATGAGTGCTGACACAGAGGCCTAAGGAAGGTCAAACCACTCTCAGAAACATCAAGACAAGCAAACACCAGAGACAACCCAATGGGAAGAGGCAAGCTCAGGAACCCAAGCAACAGAAACCAAAACTATTTGGCATCATCAGAGCCCAGGTCTCCCACCAAAGAAAATATTGGATATCCAAACACAGCGGAAAAAGCAAGACTTAGATTTAAAATCACATTTTATGGTAATGATGGAGGACTGTAAGAAGGACATAAATAACTCCCTTAAAAAATGCAGCACAACACAAGTAAACAAGTAGAAGCCCTTAAAGAGGAAACACAAAAATCCCTGAAAGAATTGCAGGAAAACACAACCAAACAGGAGAAGGAATTGAACGAAAATGTCCCAGGATTTAAAAATGGAAATAAAAACAATAAAGAAAGTACAAATGGAGACAACCCTGGATATAGAGAACCTAAGTAAGAGACCAGGAGTCATAGATATGAGCAGCACCAACAGAATACAAGAGATAGAAGAGAGAATCTCAAGGGCAGAAGATACCATACAAAACATTGACATAACTGTCAAAGGAAATGTAAAACACAAAAAGCTTCTAACCCAAAGTGTCCAGGAATTCCAGGACACAATGAGAAAATCAAACCTAAGGATAATAGGTATAGAGAGAGCAAAGACTCCCATCATAAAAGGCCATTAAATATCGTCAACAAAATTATAGAAAAAAAATCTCTGGCCTAAAGAAACAGATGCCCATAAACATACAAAAAATCTATAGAACTCCCAATAGTTTAGACCAGAAAAGAAATTCCTTCTGTCATGTAATAGTCAAAACACCAAATGCACAGAACAAAGAAAGAAAATTAAAAGCAGTAAGGGAAAAATGTCAAAGATGAGCTCTTGATCCTGAATATCTATGTTCCAAATGCAAGGTCACCTAAATTCATAAAAGATACCTTACTAAAGGTCAAAGCACAAATTGCACCTTACATAATAAGAGTGGGAGATTTCAGCACCCCACTCTCATTAATGGAGTGATCATGGAAACAGAAACTAAACAGAGATGTATAGAAACTAACAGAAGTTATCAACCAAATGGACTTAACAGATATTTATAGAACATTTCATTCTAAAAGAAAAGAATATACCTTCTTCTCAGCACTTCATGGTACCTTCTTCAAAACTGACCATATAATCAGTCATAAAACAGGCCTCAATAGATACAAGATGATTGAAATAGTTCCATGCATCCTATCAGATCACCATGGACTAAGGCTGGTCTTCAATAACAACAAAATTGACAGAAAGCCCACATACAGGTGCAGTTGGACAATATTGTCCTCATTGATAACTTGGTCAAGGACGAAATAAAGAAATTAAAGGATTTTTAGAATTTAATGAAAATGAAGGCACAATATACCAAAACGTATGGGACACTATGAAACCACTGCTAAGAGGAAAACTCACAGCTCTGCCTGCATCCAAATAGAAACTGAGAAAGTATATACCAGCAGTTTGACAGGACACCTAAAAGCTCTAGAACAAAAAGAAGCAAATACACCCAAGAGGAATTGAGAGCAGGAAATAATCAAACTCATTGCTGAAAACAACCAAGTAGAAACAAAAAGAACTATACAAAGAATCAACAAAACCAGGAGCTGGTTCTTTGAGAAAATCAACAAGATACATAAACCTTTAGCCAGAATAGCCAGAGAGAGTATCCAAATTAACAAATCAGAAATGAAAAGGGAGACATAACAAGTGAATCTGAGCAAATTAAAAAATTATCAGATCATACTACAAAAGCCTATATTGAACAAAACTGGAAATCTGGATGAAATTGATAATTTTCTAGACAGGTACCAGCTATCAAAGTTAAATCAAGATCAGATAAAACATCTAAACAGTTCCATAATTCCTAAAGAAATAGAGACAATTATTATGTCATCCAACCAAAAACAGCCCAGTACCAGATGGATTTTGTGGACAATTCTATCAGATCTTCAAGGAGACCTAATACCAATACCATCCAAACTATTACACAAAATAGAAACAGAAGGAAAACTATCCAGTTCCTTCTATAAAGTCACAGTTACACTTATACCTAAACAACACAAAGTTCCAACAAGAAAGATAACTTCAAACCAATTTCCCTTATGAATATCAACACAAAAATACTCAAAATTTCACAAAATGAACCCCAGAACATATCAAAACAGTCATCCATCATGATCAAGTAGGCTTCATCCCAGGGATACAAGATTGCTTCAATACATGGAAGTCCATCAACAGAATTCACTATATAAACAAACTCAAATTAAAAAAAAACCACATGATTATCTCATTAGATCCTGAGAAGCATTTGACAAAATTCAACACTCCTTCATGTTAAAAATCTTGGAAAATAAGGAACTCAAGGCCCATATTTAAACATAGTAAAAACAGTATACGGCAAACTAGTAGCCAAAATCAAACTAAATGGAGAGAATCTTGAAGCAATCCCTCTAAAATCAGGGACGAGACAAGGCAGACCATTGCCTTCCTACCTATTCAATATAGTACTCGAAGTGTTAGCAAGACCGATAAGATAACAAGAGGAAGTCAAGTGGGTTCAAATTGGAAAGGAAGAAGTCAAAATATCACTATTTGCAAAGATGTTAATAAAGTGGAACATTCCTCTATTGTTGGTGGGATTGCAAGCTGGTACAACGACTCTGGTAATCAGTCTGGAGGTTCCTCAGTAAATTGGACATAGTACTAAGTACCCAGCTATACCACTCCTGGGCATATATACAAGAGATACTCCAACATATAAGAAGGACACATGCTCCACTATGTTCATAGCAGCCTTCTTTATAATATTCAGAACCTGGAATGAACCTAGTATCCTTCAACAGAGGAATGGATACAGAAAATGTGATACATCTACATAGTGGAGTACTACTCAGCTATCAAAAACAATGACTTCATGAAATTCACAGCCAAATAGATGGAACTAGGAAATATAATCCTGAGTGAGGTAACCCAATCACAAATAAAAATAAACATGGTATTCACTCACTGATAAGTGGATATTAGCCCAAAAGCTTGGACTACCCAAGATACAATCCACTGATCACATGAAGCATAAGAAGAAGGAAGACCAAAGTGTGGATACTGTAGTCCTTAGAAAATGGGAACAAAAATATTCATAGGAGGAGATATGGAGACAAAGTTTGGAGCAGAGCCTGAAGGAATGGCCATTCATAGCCTGCTCCACCTGGGGATCCAGCACATATACATACAGCTACGAAACCCAGACAATATTGCTGATGCCAATAAGTGCATGCTGACAGGAGCCCTACATACCTGCCTCCTGAGAGGCTCTGCCAGAGCATGACAAATACAGAGGTGAATGCTACCAGCCAATCACTGAAATGAGAATGGGGTCCACATTGGAGGAATTAGAGAAAGGATTGAAGGAACTGAAAGGACTTGCAACCCTTTAACACAATACCAACCCACCAGAGCTCCTAGGAACTAAAGCACTACCCAAAGAGTACAATTGGACAGACCCGTGGTTCTAGCTTCATATGTATTAGAGTATGGTCTTGTTGGGCACCAAAGTGAGGAGAAGCCCTTGGTCCTGCCAAAATTGGACCTCCCAGTTTAGGGGAATGTTAGATCAGGGACTGTGGGAAGCAGTAAGTGGTTGGGGAGGGGAAACACCCTCATAGAAGAAGGGGTCTGGGGAATGGAATAGGGGTTTATAGATGGGAAACCCAGAGATGGCATAACATTTGAAATGTAAATAAAATAATCCAATAAAAAGAAAAAGAGTAGAAGATCTAAGTTTTTAAAAAAAAGCAGAAAAATATATAGTGAAATCATAGAAGAAAAATTCCCTAATATAAAGGAAGACATCTCTGTAAAGATACAAGAAGCTTACAGAGTACCAAATAAATTGGATCATAAAAGAAAGTTCCTGTGTCTCATAATAATCAAAATACTACATATCCAAAACAAATAAAGAATATTAAAAGCTGCAAGGGGAAATATGTAACATAAGAAGGCAGACATATTACAATTATACCTGACTTCTCAATGGTGACACTAAAAACCAGAAGGGCCTGGACAGATGCTTACAGTTTCTAAGAGATTACAGATGCCAGCTCAATATATTATATCTTGCAAAACTTTCAATAACCATAGAAGGAAAAAACAAGATATTTTACAACAAAGTTAAATTGAAACAATATCACAAATCCAGCCCAACAGAAGGTGCTAGAAGGAAAATTCTGCATTATTACCTACACCCACAAAAAACATAAAAGAATAAATAATCTCATATCATCAAAACCAAAAGTAGGAAACAAACACACACACACACACACACAGACACACACACACAGACACACACACAGACACACACACACACACACACACACACACACACACACACACACACACACACACACCACAACCACTACCATCACTTCGGTATCAATGGACTCAATTCCCTAATAAAAAGAAATAGGCTAACAGAGTATATACAAAAGCAGTGTCCATCCTTCTGCTGCATACAAGAAATACAACAAAGATAGCCATTACCGCAGAGTAAATGGTAGGAAAAGACTTTCCAAAAAAATACACCAAGGAAGCAAACTTATGTAGATATTCTAATATTTAACAAAATAGAGTTAAAACAAAAACTATTCAGAGAAGATGCAGAATTTTAGGGAACCACGGAATTGGCCCAGCTTAGATGCCCTGAGAGGCATATGCCATAGGATTTTCCTGTTCGAATCCATGGCTCCTGGTGCACAATGTGTTTTCTAGTTCCTAAGAGATTGATGGCACTCCTTCAGGCACTGAATCAACCAGATCTCTTTGTGTTTCTCTGAATGCTGCCATGGAATTTTGGGAATCATGGAAACTTTACAAGTCTTAGATATTAATCTTGTGTTCCCTGTAAAGCTTGTAATTGTTATTGTGTTCTGGCAACTACAACTGTATTGATTATGGGAATTGTTATTATATTCTTTTCTGATAAAAGTATATAAATTATGATGGTGCTCAAAAAATTGTCACAACTTCAGCTGTGCTGTAAACCCTCTGTGGAGAGTGAAGGACATCTCATTCTTATCAAAGGAATAAATTCACCAAGAGAAGTGTGAATACTGAACAACTATGTCTAAACTAATGGACATCTGTATTTGTAAAAGAAACATTATTAAGCTTACATAATACACTGAATCTCACATATTAGTAATAAGAGGCTTCAGTATTCCATTCTCACCAATGAACAGGTCAGCCAGATAAAAACTAAACAGAATATATTGGCTCTAAAAGGTCTCACAAATCAAATGAACTAATCGTTATCTACAAAACATTTCACCCAAATACAAAAGAATATTCTTCTTCTCAGAATCTCATGAAACATTCTCCAAATTGATCACACAGTAGTCACGAAGCAAGTCTCAACAAGTCAAGAAAATTAAAGTAATCCTTGTATCCAACAAGAATACCAAAGATTACAGCTGGATTTCAACAACAATAGGAACAAAAAAAGCCTAAAAGCTCATGAAAACAGAACACTATTTTTTTCTGAAGGGCTACTAGGCAAACCAGAAATGAAGGAAAGAAATTTAAGGTGTTTTAGACTTCAAGGATAATAAATGCACAACATACCCAACCTTATGGTAGATGGTGCAATAAATAAGAACAATGGTGTTAAAAGGAAAAGCACTAGGTGGGGCATCTGGTGACCAGCTGAAGGAATTGGAGGATACAGGGAGACTGTGGGGGTGACCTTAGATGATATTTCTGCCAGAGAAGGATATAGAGGCTAAAGGGCAGCCCACATCATATATCAGGCAGGACTTCCAGAGGAAGAAGATGGACATCAATACACCTTCAACAAATTTGTCTTGCCTACAAGATGTGCAGGGATTAAGAGGGAGAAGAGACTGGGGGATGGCCAACCAATGATTGTACCATCTGGAATCTCATCACATATGAGAAAAGCCAATTTCTGGCACTAATGATACTATGCTATGCTTTAAGACAGAGCCTAGCAAAAGGTGTCTCCTGAGATGCTTCATCCAGCAGTAAATGGGAAGCAGATGCAATGTCTCATAGTCAAAAATCAGGGAGAGCTTAGGGAGTCTTGTGGCACAGTGGGGATAGAATTTGAGGGAAGCTGGAGGGGCAAAACACCAAAGAAGACCCTAAGTCAACTAATGTGGGACCATGGACTCACAGAGACTGGGTACTATCCATGGAGCATGCAGGGATGGACCTAGATCCTACACATTTATAACAATTGGGCAGCTTGGTTTTCATGTGGGTCAACTAACAGGTGGAACAGGGTCTGTTTCAGTCTCTGTTTCCTGGCATTGGTTCCTCTTTCCCCTACATGGACTGCCTAGTTGGACCTCACTATGAGAAAATGTGTCTAGTCCTGCTGGAACTAGATGCAGGGAGTAATTGGTACCTAAGGGAGAGTGAGTCCTCTTCGCTGAGGAAGGGGAGAGAGGGGTAATGGGGAAGAGATTTGTAAGGTCGATGCTGGGAGAAGAGGAAGACTATGATAAATGTGAGTGAATAAAATAGTTTAAAAAATGTAATTAAAAAGCTCATCAAAACAATTTAACCAAATCTAGATTTGGAATACCTGGAATATTCAGCATACCTGGAATATCTAGGAACAAAAAAAGCACATCTACCAGAGCGAAGAAGGCAGGAAATATCAAACTATGGGTTGAAATTAGTACAATAAAAAGGAAACAAACAATACAAAAAGAAATCAATGAAACAAAAGATTTGAGAAAGTTATACAGCATACTCCACAGTGGAAAGTCATATGGCTGAGAAGCACTTAAGTAAATTTTTTAATACCCTTAGCGATCAGGGCTATGCAAATAAAAATTACTGTCTTATATCTGTCAGAATGGCTAAGATAAAAACTACAGATGGCAATCATGCCGGTAAAAATGTGGAACATGTAGAACACTCCTCCATTGCAGGTAGGAGTATAAGTTTTACAACTTCTTTGAAAGTCAATATGGTGGCTGATCAGAAAATTGAAATTGATCTACCTCAAGTCTCACTTATATCATTCCTGGGCATATGCAAAAAGGATACCCAGGCTATCCACAAGTTCACTTTTCTACTATGTTTTTATTCATTATAATCAGAATCTGGAAACAACTGAGATATCTTCCAACGAAAAGAATAGATAAAGAAAATATGGTATATTTATAGCATGGAGTATTACTCATCTATTAAAAAACAATGATGTCATGATATTTGAAGGCAAATGAATGGAACTGAAAGAAATCATCCTGAGTTAGGTAAGCCAGACCCAGAGTGACAAACAGGGTATTCACTCTTTTATAATTTGGATATTAGCTGTAACGAAGGATAATCCTCCTATAATCCACAGACTCAGAGAGGTTTCATCAAGGAAGGGCCTTTATCTCTTTCCTGATCAGAATGCATTGAGTAGAGAGTTGTTCATATTCTATAATTTTGCAGGCTTTTGAAGTTTCTGTTGTTATTTGAAGTCCAGCTTCAATTTATGGTTGTCTGATAAGATAGAGGGGCATTATTTCAAATTTCTTATATCTGTTGTGGATTTCTAATCAACCAAATGGTAAAATTTAGAGAAGGAAACTATAAGGTGCTGAGAAAGGTATATTCTTTTGTATTAGGTGAAATATTCTGTAATTGTTTATTAGGTTAAAGTATTTCTATTTGTGGATGATATGATAGTATATGTAAACAACCCCAAATTCAGAGATCTCATAAAGCTGATAAACAACTACTTTAAAAAGCGGCTGGATGTAAAATTAACTAAAAAAGTCACTATCTCTCCTTTATACACATGACAAAACAGGCTGAGATATAAATAGAGAAACAAGACCCTACACAGCTATGAATAATATAAAACATCTTGGTGTACATCAAAAGAGTACACATGGACAGACACCAGACACGTGGCTCCAGCTGCACATGTAGCAGAGGATGGCATTCTTGGGCACCAGTGTGAGGAGAAGCCCTTGGTTCTGACAAAGCTTGACACCCGCCCCCACCCAGTGTAGGAGAATGTCAGGGTTGGGAGGCAGGAAGGGGTTGAGTGGTTGGGGTGGGGAAATACTGTAATAGAAAAAGGGGGGATGGGATACAGGGTTTATGGATGTGAAACTGGAAAAGGGGATAACATTTGAAATGTAAATAAAAATATCCCATAAAAATATCTTGGTGTAACTCTAACAAAGCATGTGAAAGAATTATATGACAAGAACTTCAAGTCCTTGAAGAAAGAAATTGAGGAAGATGTCAGAATATGGGAAGATCTCCCATGCTCACTGATAGGTAGGATTAACATAGTGAAACTGGTCATCCTATGAAAAGCTATTTACAGATTCAAAGCAATTTCAATAAAAATTCCAACATAATTTTTACAGACATTGAAAGCAATTCTCAAATTCATATGGGCAAACAAAAAACTCAAGATCAAGGAGCATAAAAGAACTAATAATCCTGAGCAAATCCAAGATCTAATAATACCAATAGCTGTCCCAAAAAATCTCCTGCACTCCAAATCTAGTCTTCCTTACTTCTACTGCAGGAAAGCAATCTGTTACCGGACACTCTGTGTCAATCACCCTTCAGAACACTATTATTCCTTTAGTAAGCTGTTGGTGTAAGAGGTATCACCATACCTGGCCTCAAGCTATACTATAGAGCAACAGAAAGAGAAATGCATGATATTTTTAAAAGAACAGAGAGGTTTGTCAATGAAATCATATCAAATACCCTGAAATATATCAAAACACCAATGAACACTTGATTTTTGACAAAGAAGTCAAAACCATAAAATGGAAAAAAAAAAGAGTATCTTCGACAAATGGTAATGATTTAACTGGATGCTTACACGTAGAAAAATACAAATAGAACCATATATACCACCCTGCACAAAACTCAGGTCCAAGTGGAACAAAGACCTTAACATAAAACTGAATACACTAATAGAACAGAAAGAGGGGAATAGCCTTAAATTCATTGGTATAGCAAACAACTTCCTGAACAGAATAGGCTCTAAGATAAAAAAAACCTGATAAATGGGACCTCATGAAACTGAAAAGCTTTTGTAAGCCAAAGGACTCTGTGAATAGGACAAAACAGCAACCTAGAATTTGGGAAAGGATCTTCACCAACCCAATATCTGACAGAGCTCTAATATCTAAAAGTTACAAAGAACACAAAAAGTTAGACACCAACTACCCAAATAACTGAATTTAAAAATGGGGTACAGAGCTGAATAAAGAATTCTCAACACAGTACCCTTGAATGGATGCAAAGCACTTAAAGAATTGTTCAAAGTCCTTAGTCATCAGGGGAATGCAAATCGAAACAACTCTTAGGTTCAATCTTACACCAATCAGAATGACTACGACCAAATACTGAAGAGATAGCATATGCTGCAGAGCATGTGCAGCATTTCTGGTGGGAGTACAAACTCTGGTGGGGGCTAGAGTAACTAGATAAAATAATTTTTCCAATAATATTTAAGGGAAGCAGGCATAAAGCAATGTTTTTTTCCTATCTTTTTTGTTTTTGTTCATTAGCAGAATTTGCTAATCAGATTCAAGGTGCATTTTCCTTTTTCTAATAATCTGATCAAGAAAAAAAATCTCTCACAGGGGTTCTCAGTAGCTTGAATCTTATTTGATTCTAGCTTTAATACAATTGAATTCCAAGATGAGCACCAAAAGTCCAACCTTTGTTAATATGACATATAATTGAATCTCTTGAAATCAAATTTAAGTCCATAGGAAATAAATATCAGGTCATAGTTTCACCTTACACGGCATAACTATTTTATATAATACCATGAATGCATTATATAGCTTATAATTTTTCCAAGGAGAAATTCTTAATCTTTTAGAATATCATACATAATCAAAATAACCCATTATATTTCAATAAATATTATATTACAAATAAGGAAAAATGTAACTGTTGGGTCAATGTATGTATTTTATACACACAAGCATGTTCTTATCAAAATAAGATAGATATCACTAATGACCATTACAGTCCTCACTTCTGAAACTGCTCATATGGCCATACCTGGTATTTATAACTACCTTGTACTGCCAGTACTTTATTTCCCCCCTCTGGGCAAGGACCTCGGTATTATTCTATTATTCTCGGTTTTGTTCTATAAATAAATGACATATACCTCCAATTATGAAGGTTTTGAGCACATTTTTAGTGTGCCTACATCAGGATTTTACACTTGTCCTCAATCCCAAGATCTAATGATATCAATAGATGTCCCAATGAATCTCCTGCACTTCAGATCTAGTCTTCCTTACTTCTACTGCAGGAAAGCAATCTGTTACCTGACACTGAGTCAATCCCCCTTCATAACACTATTATTCCTTTAGTAGCCTGTTGGTGGCAATGAACACCTAAACTGGCTCAGAATGAAGCCTGATCTTCTAGTTCAATGGAATGTTTATTGTGTCTCCAGGCAGGAACACTCATTTACTGAAATCAAGTGTCTAGATTAATAGAGCAAAAAAAAATCATTGGAACAAGAAGCAATGTTTTACTTTGGTCACCTATAATGAATAGAATCACTCCCACTTCAACTGTTGGATTCCTGGACCAGTAAATCATAACTATATGAGAAACAGTATCACATATTGAATGGCAATTCAATGTATATACTGTCTTCTGAAGCATCCTGCCCTCGCCTTCTAGGCTAAGTCTATGTAATTGGTACCATAACTCTGTCTTCAAAAAACCAGTCCACCATTATATCTTTTCATCTACTTCAAAGTGGTGGAGTACCTGTCAATACTAGTGTATTCTGTGAGCATGTTGCATCTCTATGCTTGTGAAATGAATTTTTTGATCAGAAGCAATGCTGTGTGGAGGACCATAATAGTAGGTGAGACTTTAAGACAGTGGATGTCAGTTTTGACTTATGAATTTTGTTCAGGAAAATCCTTAAACAGAATATAATCATTTCTTACAGCAAGGAATTATATTTTCTTGTTTTTAAATTTTTATTAGATATATTTCTTTACTTACATTTCAAACATTTTTCCCCTTCCCAGTTTCCTGTTCATAAGCCCCCATTCCCTCCACTCCTCCTCCACCATATGGGTATTCCCCTTCTACATCCCCCTTACTGCCCCCACATATTCCCCTGCACTGAAGGTTCCAGCCTTGTCAGGACCAAGGGCCTCTCCTCCCATTGATGTCTGACAAGGCTATCCTCTACTACATATGCTGCTGGAACCATGGGTCACTACATGTGTACTCTCTGGTTGGCTGTTTAGTTGCTGGGAGCTCGGAGAATCTAGTTAGTTAATAGTTTTGTTCTTCCTAGGGTTGGAAACCCATTTTGCTCCTTAAGTCCATTCTCTAACTCCTCCATTGGGGAACCTGTGCTTTCAGTTCAATGGTTGGCTGTGAGTATCTGCCTCTGTATTTGTCCGACTCTGGCAGAGCCTCTCAGGAGACAGCTTTATCTGGCTCCTCTCAGCAAGCACTTCTGGGTATCCACAATAGTGTCTGGATTTGGTGTCTGTATATGGGATGGATCTCCTCTTAAGTTGCCTTTTCAAGTATTTTGTCACAGTGAGGTGAAGTGAGATTAACACATCAAGTGCAATAATATAGTTTAAATCTAATACTCCAAAGAACAAACAAGGAAAGTGGTTTTGAGCTCAGTAATAAACCTGTTGAGCATTCATAAGATTCTTGGTTCAATTTTCACAACAACAACAAAATTACACAATAACAAACATATAAGCAAGAATATTTAATAGTGTAGCCAAACTTTTGGTTAATTTATTGTGTTCTTTTTCCTATGACTCTTCTCTACTTGTGTCCTTTCCAAACCAATAACCCTAAGTAGGAGAGAAAGAAGGCTAGAAGGGAAAGAGAATGTTGACCTTACTAGACTACTTCCTGCTGTTTAATGTCTCTGAGTTCCTTGGCATAAGTACAATCTTTTTCATCAGAATATCTCCAATATGGATCCAGTAATCACACACACCACAGAAAACAACAATAAAAACAGCAATCTGGCAACAACAGCAGGATATAGAACAGTAGCAGATGAGTGTTGCTTTGGTACTTTTATGCTCTACGCGTTCCTCAGAATTCCAATATAACCATCCTCAGGTAAGGCAAATCAGGTGCCTCTGCTGGCTGGCATGAGAGACAAATCATAGCTGCTGCCAGATGCAACTGAAGTAACCCAATACCCACACTGAGGATTAAAACAAAACATATTTTCATAACATAAATGGTTTTAAAGAAATCACATTTTCACTACATAATAATTGACACAGTAGAGACTGCTCAGATGATTTGAGTTGAAAGCTCACATACTCATGGAAACAGAACAACGTTCTACTCAATGATAACATGGTTAGGGAAGAAATAAAGAAATCCAATGAAAACGAAGGCAAACATACTCAAACATATGGAACATAATGAAAGCAGTGGTAAGAGAAAAATTCATAACTCTAGGTGCCTTCATAATGAAATTGAAATTGTAGCAATCCTGTACTAGCAATTTCACAGCATACCCGAAAGCTGTGGAACAAAAAGAAGCAAATACACCCAAGAGGAATAGATGGCAGGAAATAGTCAAACTCAGGGCTGAAAAGAAACCAATTAGAAATGAAGAGAACAATACAAAAAAAATCCACAGAACCAAAAGCTGGTTCTTTGTGAAAATAAAAAAGATAAATAAATCCTCAGTCAAAGTAACTAAAGGACACAGAGGCAGTATCCAGATTAACAAAATCAGAAACTAAAAGGGGAACATAACAGAAACTGATGAAATTAAGAAACATCAGATCTACTACAAAAAAGCATATACTCTACAAAAATCTAGAACATTTAGATGAAATGGACGAATTGTACACAGATAACATTAGCAAATAAATCAACAGGGTAACTATTGAATCAGTCCAATAACCTCGAAGGGAAAAAGAAGCTGTATTAAAAACCAAATCCCAAAAAAGGCAGAGGCCACATGATTTTATGCCGAACGGACCAGACCTTCAAAGAAAAGCTAATTTCATTATCTCCTCAAAACTGGCCATAAAATAGAAAAACAAAAGCACACGTCCTAATTCATTCTATATATCGCCAGCTCACATGACAGTTAAATAAACACAAAGACAGAACGAGGAAAAGATAATCTTCAGACCACTTTCTACTTTTGGAACAGTGATAAAAGTACTAACCTTTTCCAAGGATCATAATTACTTACCTAGGCCCTGTCTCTAAGGAGACATGGTTGTAAATAAATTACAATAATTACAATTGATGATTTGTCAATTTATTTAAATTCATCCCTGCCAACCTTCATCCCGTAAAAAATCTAAATGGTGTTTATTGTGCTTCTGCCTCATGTTTGGTAAAATTATCGCTACCGATCCGGAGCTTGTTGTACCTTTGTCTCCCTGCTGTTTGCCTTTCAGGACACTGTGAAGTTCGTCTGGACTGGCCCTGCCTTTGTATGGTTGTGGTGTTACATGCCAGTCTCAGCTGATAGAACTAGCTGTCAGTTCGCGCCTGTTTAGACTTGGGGGTATGGGGTAATAGATAATGAAAGGCTTGCAGAGATACCAGGATCAGTCCACTATACCCGTGAGAACATCAATTATTTTTTCAGGTTGCTGAATTGGAAGGCTGCAGGTAATTGTGCCCTAAATTCTCGGCCCTTTTAACCCCAGGAACCGCGACAACCGCAGTTGTGGCTTTAGGAGGAGCTTTCAGCCTATGTAAACTCCTTAGATGCACCAGCATTAATTTATGCACTGGTTGTAGCTTTTATGTTGCTTACCTGTTCATATTTTTTGGGGATGGGGAGATTTCTATCTCAGTTTAGTTGGTTTCTATGCGAGATGTTGGTGCACTACTATTGCAGTGATTTTATCCCTAATAACCTGTATAAAAACACACACCAGTTAATTTATTTATAATCTACCAACCTAGATTATGAAGCTATATTACCCAACAACCCATCCCCCAGCTGTGACACTTTTGCCACTTCTGCAGTTTCTCCTGGCCATGTGGTTCTCTTCTATCCCATTCGTCCTCCTTTTTCTTTCCTCTTCCTTCTCTCCTTTCGAGACTTCTTGTCCCACCTTTTACTTCTCCTGCCCCATCACAGACTCCTAGCCTTTGTTTGACCTATGGGCAAAGATTCACATGGTATACCTGAACTAGAGCAGCTGATTATCAGAGGGCAAACCCTCCTGGAAGCAAATTAACATCAGAAACAGCATCAGGACAACCAACAAAATATTAACTTGAGTATTTCTTATATATTTCTGAGTGTTATTTTTTCCCTTGATCCCCTCCCCCTCCCCTTATGGGTGTTTCCCATCCCCTTTCCCCCAACAATCTAGTTCATCTGGGGTTCAGTCTTAGCAGGAACTTCCACTGGAATTATATTAGGAAATTCATAGTGTGAGGTCAGAGTCCAGGGTCAGTCCATGGTTAAATCTTTAGGTAGTGGCTAGTCCCTGGAAGCTCTGGTTTAGCATTGTTGTATATGGGGGTCTTAAATTCAAGATCCAGATCTTTCTCTGACTATTCAATGGTGGTATCTAGAGAACTAGGTGAGGCCTATATTGCTGTTCATGTTTGGGACCAAATCTTTGTCAGCCTCCCCATCCATCTGGTCTAATTGGATGGTTGTGTATATGCAGATTTTGGGCAGAAATTGAGGTTTAATCTTTGCTTTCCTCCCAGTTCCCCTTTTTGAAGATATATCATCTGTCTTGAGTTTCATTTGCATCTAGGGCTAAGCACTTGTCATCAATGAGTGCATACCATTTGTGTTTTTCTTCTGGTGATTGGGTTACCTCACTCAGGATGAGATTTGCATGAATTTTGCAAAAGTCATTGTGCTGAGTAAATTCCATTAGACTACATTTTTGATCTCGTTAAAAAACAGATTCCCTGATCATGTGTCTTTTATATGTTGGGGCATCTTTCATACCAAGAGAGGTATAATCCTGTTCATCGTCCACCTTCTGAGGAACCAATGTTTCTGAAACCTTGTAAATGGGAGTGTTTTGTAAATGTGTCCATTGTGAGTTTTTTGTCTAGCCATTCTCTCAACCTAGGGTTGTTTTGACTCCTTATATGAATGTTGAACATTTCTTTAGGGTGTTTCTTAGTCCATGAATTGTTTGTTTAGCTCTGAACCCCATTTCTCTTTAAAGGTTAGAATTTTCTTTTGATAAGGCCTCTATCTGTTGGAGGATTGGTAAAACTTTTATCTGTTGGTTGCCGTTTGTCCCAACCACAGTGTATTAGAACAGAAGGCTTTGTAGTTTTATGAGATTGTAAATTTCTTAAGCTATTGGTGCTTTTGTTAGCAAATTAGTCCGAGTTTTTCCTTTATTAAATTTTCTGGAGGTCCTTATAAATTCACCATGGAATATTCAGAGTCCAGTGAACCAGCACCCATTTGCTGAAAAATGCCCCATTTGAGTGAGTAAAAAAGTTCAAATAGTTCATTGGTCTATCTGTTGTCATCTCTGCACAATACCATGCAAGAAGTTTTTGCCTATTGCTCTGTAATACTAAGCCGAGTTCAGGGATAGTGATTCTGAAATCCTTTTTATTGTTGAGGATAGTTTTAGCTATCCTGGATTTTTGTTATTCAGATGAGTAAATTGTTCTGTCTAACTCTTGAAGAATTGGATTGGTATTTTGATGGGATTGCATTGAATTTGTGGATCGCTTTTTGGTAAAATGGCCATTTTACTATATTAATCCCGTTAATCCATGAGCATGGGGAGATCTTTCCATCTTCTGAGGATTCTTCAATTTCTTTCTTCTTGTTCGGGTTCTTAATACAAATATTTTATTTGCTTGGTTAAAGTCACACCGAGGTACTCTTTATATTATTTGGTCTATTAAGAAGGGCGTCATTTCTAATTTCTTTCTCGCTTGTTTCTCTTTGTGTAGAGGAAGGCTACTGATTTATTTGAGTTAATTTTTATACCCAGCCACTTTTTGCTGTAAGTTGTTTATCAGCTTTGCAGTTCTCTGGTGGAACTCTTGGACTACTTAAATATGCTATCGCTATCATCTGCAACAGTGATATATTTTGGATTCTTCTTTTTCCTGATATGTATCCCCTTTTGATCTCCCTATGTTGTCTGATTGCTCTGGCTAGAACTCAAGAACTATATTAAATAAGTAGGAGAGTAAGCAATTGTTCAGTCCTTGATTTAGTGGATTGCTTCAAGTTTCCTTCCATTTTAGTTTAATGTCAGTAAGTGCTTGATGTATGGCTTTACTATGTTTAGGTATGGGCCTTGAATTCATTCTTTCCGCAGGACTTTCATCATGAAGGGGTGTTGAATTTTGTCAACGCTTTCTCAGCATCTAATGGAAAATGATCGCGTGGTTTGTTCTTTCAGTTTGTTTATAATGATCAGCGCTGATGGTTTTCTGTATATTAAACCATCCCTGCATGCCTGGGATGAAGCGATTGATTGCTGGTGCCATCTTGTAATGGAGCATGTAAGGACAGCTCCTCACATATGTGAGGACAGCTCCTCGGACAGCTCCTCACATCTGTGAGGACAGCTCCTCGGACAGCTCCTCACAATGAGGGTAATGACAATAGCAATAGTCTGTATGCGTTGGAAACCTCTTTTCCATTCCCTGCCAACAACTGAGAAGAGGACTTTCTCCTGTCTGGTATTGTGTTTTTGTTAGGAGGTCTTTTGCTTTTGGTGGAAGCACTGCAAGTCAGATGAGAAAAGTTTATTACGATTATGTGTATATTTATTCAAGAAATTACATATCCTATAACTTTTTTAGGTAAAATAATATTCTTATGAATTTTTAGACAGTCTTTTTATTTTATCAATTGGTATGTTTTGTTTTGTATTTACCTTCTTCATGCCACTATAGAGTCTCTGTTTTTCATTTCCTTGATAAAATAGATCTCTGGTATGTTATTAGTCCCTTCTCTATTGCTCCTCCAAACCCCTATCCTGTCAACTGTTCTTTTTTGCTTTTCTGGGTTTTGTGCCTGCTATACAGGATATATGCAAATATTGAATGATACTTTCTGTTTCTTCAAATATCTGGTGCGATACAACAGTGATCCCTCCCAGTATTTGCAATTTTTGCAAGAGATACTTTTATTATTCATCTGATAATAACCTCACTACTTATTTTAATGATTGTTAGGGTCCATTTGGGATTTTCAAATAGTTTTGTTTTTTATAATTATTTATAACATATCCATTTCTCTCACATTTTCTAATTTACTGAATTCATTCTTTAAAAATATCATGCATGTATATTGCTTTTACTATGTTTAGATATGGACCTTTAAGTTTTCAACATCAAACTGAATGGAAAGCAACTTGAAGCAATCCTGTTCAGATAGGGACTAGATTTAAGGCTGTCCACTCCCTCTCTACTTATTCAGTACAGTACAGGTTTAGTGAAGTTCTAGCTTAAAGCAATCAGACAACAGAAAGAGAAAAATGGACTATAAATTAGAATGAAGAAGTCAAAATATCACTATTTGCAGATGATATTTTAGTATATTTAAGACCTCAAAATTCCACCCAGAGAACTACTAAACCTGATAAACACCTTCAGCAAAGTGACTAGATATAAAATTAATGAATCAGTAGCCTTCTTCTACTCAAAGGATAAACAAAGTGAGAATGAAATTAGGGAAACAACACACCCTTCACAATAGTCACAATTAATATAAATTACATCAGTGTGACTCTAATCAAGCAAGTGAAATATCTTTATGACAAGAACTTCAAGTCTCTGAAGAAAGAAATTGAAGATCAGAAGATGGAACAATATCCCATGATCAGTATTGTAAAAAATGGCCATCTTGCCAAAAGCAATATACAGATTCAATAAAATCTTCATCAAAATTCCAAATGAATTCTTCATAGAGTAAGAAAGAGCAATTTGCAAATTCATTTGGAATAACAAAAAACCCAGGATAGCAAAAACTATACTCAACAATAAATGGGGGAAGCACCATCCCTGACCTCAAGCTATATCACAGAGTAATAATGATAAAAACTGTATGGTATTGGCACAGAAACAAGCAGGTAGATCAATTGAATAGAATTGAAGGCCCAGAAATGAACCCACACAGCTCTGGTCACTTGAACTTTGACAAAAGAGCTAAAATCATCCAGTGGAAAAAGAGCAGTTTTAACAAATGGTGCTGGTTCAACTGGCAGTCAGCATGTAGAAGAATGCAAATCAATCCATTCTTATCACCCTGTATAAAAGCTCAAGTCCAAGTGGATCAAGGACCTCCACTTAGAACCAGATACACTCAAACTAATAGAAGTCAAAAAAAAAGTGGGGAAGAGCCCAACACATGAGCACTGGGGAAATTTCCTGAACAGAAAACCAATGGCTTATGCTCTAAGATCAAGAATTGATAAACAGCACCTCATAAAACTGCAAAGCTTCTGTAAGGCAAGGTAAATGTCACTGTCATTAGGACAAAACCAACAAACTGGGAAAAATCCTTACCAATTTTACATCCAATAGAGGGCTAATATCCAATATACACAAAGAACTCAAAAAGTTACTCCAGAGAATCAAATAACCCTATTAAAAATGGGGTACTGAGCTAAACCAAAAATTCTGAACTGAAAAATATCAGGTGACTGAGAAGTGCTTAAAGAAATTTTCAACATTCTTAGTTATCAGGGAAATGCTAATTAAAACAACCCTGAGATTCCCCCTCACACCAGTCAGAATGAAGATCACAAACTCAGGTAAAAATAGATACTGGCAAGGATGTGGAGAACACTCCTCTATTGTTGGTGGTATTGCAAGATGGTACAACCACTCTGGGATCAGTCTGAGGGTTCCTCAGAAAATTGGACATAGTACTACCTGAGACCCAGCTATACAACTGTTGGGCATATACCCAAGGGATGCTTTAACATATAAGAAGGACACATGCTCCACTATGTTCATCGCAGCCTTATTTATAATATCCAGAAGCTGGAAAGAACTCAGATGCCCTTCAACAGAGGAATGGATACAGAAAATGTGGTACATCTACACAATGGAATACTACTCAGCTCTCAAAACAATAGCTTCATGAAATTCTTAGGCAAATGGATGGAACCAGAAAATATCATCCTGAGTGAGGTAACCCAGTCACAAAATTCACACATGGTATGCACTCACTGGTAAGTGGATATTAGACCAAAAGCTTGGATTATGCAAGATACAATGCACAGACCACATGAAGCTCAAGGAGAAGGATGAACAAAGAGTGGATGTTTCAGTCCTTCTTAGTACGCAGAAACAAAAATATTCATAGGAGGTAATACAAAGACAAATTTTGTAGCAGTGCCTGAAGGAAAGGCCATCCAGAGTCTGCCCCACCTCAGGATCCAGCCTGTATCCACACAACCACCAAACCCAGACAATATTGCAGATGCCAAGAAGTGCATGCTGACAGGAGCCCGATATAGCTGTCTCCTGAGAGGCTGTGCCAGAGCATGACAAATACAGAGTCAGATACTTGCAGCCAACCATTGAACCGAGAATGGGGTCCCCAATGGAGGAGTTTGAGAAAAGATTGAAGGAGCTGAAAAGGTTTGTAACCCCATAGGAACAACAATACAACCAACCAGAGCTCCCAGGGACTAAACCACCATACAAAGACTACACATGGACAGATCTATGGCTTCAGCTGCATGTGTAGCAGAGGATGGCCTATTTCCACATCAATGGGAGGAGAAGCCCTTGGTCTTGGCAAGGCTTGACCACCCCAGGATAGGGGAATGTCAGGGCAAGGAGGCAGGAAGGGGTGGGTGGGTGGGTAGGTGGGAGAACACCCTCACAGAAGGAAGGGGAAAGGGTATGGGATAGGGGATTTATGGACAGGAAACTCAGAAAGAGGATAACATTTAAAATGTAAATAAATAAAAAAATCCCATAAAAATGCCATGTGCTTTGGCCGTATCTATTCTAATCTTACACTTTCCTTTGTAATTCAATTATTAATTCTTACTCTTCTGTTTTTGGTTAAATTATTTTATATTTTATAGGTTATTATATAATAATATTAAATATACACATATGAATGTATGTGATTTAGTGTGTATACATATATGAATTCAAGTGCCTAGCAAAGCAAAAAAACAAAACATTCAGTTTCACAAAGCTGAAAGGTACATGTTAACTACCTTTTCAGGGTGCAGGGAATTGAATTCCAATGCTATAGAAGAACAGGAGGTACTTTTTTCTTTGAGTCAGTTAAATGATTTCAGCTGAAATATTTGATTTTTAATTTATTTTGTTTTAGTTATTCTTATTTGTGAAGACAATGAACTATGTTATTAGGTCATTTCTTTGTAGTCTCTCTGTTTGTGAAATGTAGTCACTCATTTGAAAAGCTTCATTTTAGACCTGCCTCACATTTTTACCAATATTTTGGTCCTCATGCTTTCATTTTTCCTAATTTTAATAATTAATGAAATCCCAATTTCTTCAGTGGCACATTTTGCTGTACAAATTTGTATTGTTTCAACTTGATATGTTTGTGTATTTTATCTAGTTTTATATTATCATTATTTTTCTAATTATAATTTGATAACATTTCAGAAATCATTTATTTTATCATTTAATATTTATTTTATAGCATAAAATGAGATATATTCTAGTGGAAGTTTCACAGACTGCCCTGAAGAATGTATATACAAACACTTGGGATAGATTATTTTACATATGATTATAAGTCCCCTTGAGACATGATTTATGTTAACTCTGAAGGCAAATTTCTTCTTTTTTAATTGGGATGACCTAGCCTTGGTCAAAGTTGTGTATTAAATTCACCTATTTTATATTTCTTGCCACTTACATGTCTTATAAAATTTGGGAATATTTTCAATGAACATGTGTTTAAAATAATAAAATATGTTAGATGTGTTGGTATTTTATTAATATGTAGTTTCTTGTATCTCTTATGATGTCTTGATATAAAGTTTCATCTGTCTTTGTTACTTTGTTATTTGTTTTTTTAATGTTTTCTTTTAATGTGTATTTTACATCCATCAGCATTTATCCTGTGCATGTCTTTGTCAGTGTGATACTTTTCTTTAAGGTATTACATAGTAGATATTGTTTTTATTCTATTTAGTTAGTCTGGTATTTTGACTGCAGAGTTAAGTTCATTAACTTTTAGGGTCATTACAGACTCTAGATCACTTACGGACTTCATGGTTCATGAATGCATGATATTCTTACTGTGTGTGTGTGTGTGTGTGTGTGTGTGTGTGTGTGTGTGTGTGTGTGTGTTTGTGCATCAAATGTTCACAAAGTGTTGGTACATGTCCTTATAGAAGGTCAGAAAATTTGTAACTTATGGAGAATATATTAATACTAAAGAAATTTCTGCCCTCAAACACTCTGTATCCTTCTCTATAAAGGCACTGAACAGATCAACAAGCTAATGCTCTCATAATCCCCTCTCTCACAATTTTAACAACAGATTTTTAAATGGAAGTTCATTTCATTTCTAGCCAGATAAATCATGTATCTCACTATCTATATTTATGTTCATAAACGTTTTACTAAATCATAGTTAATTTTATTGACTCACACTGGATTTTGTGGAGCTTAGATAGTGAAGATAACTGACTGAAACTTGATTCTATATAAATTCAGAGGTTTTAGCTTCTGCTAAAATAAATACAGGGAGCAAGATCATCTTCAGATGTGTTTTATTAGAGAATATAAAAAATCTCAGATCTGAAGCACCTTTTCACCTCTCATACCACCTTACATGATGGAATAGGTAAACAGAGATGGGAACAGGATCCTTAATGTTGTATGTATGTAGAGACTTGAACTGATTTTTTTTTTGCAAAATAGAAAATTATGCATATGTATAACTCATTAAGAATTTCATTCCCATTCTTTGGTTGAGGGACATCTGGGTTGTTTCCATCTTGTGACTATTACAAATAAGGTTGCTATGAACATAGTGGAGCACTTGTCCCTGTGGTAGGGTGGGACATCTTTTGGGTATATATTCAAGCTGGTTGTTCAGCTTGATTGAACTCTTTCCAATTTTCTGAAGAACTGTAATATTGAATACCAGAGTGATTGTACTATTTTTTAATCCCACCAGCAATAGAGAATTGTTCCTTTCTCCACGTATTCACCAACATGTGCTGTCACCTGAGATTTCGATCTTTGTCACTCTAACTGGTGTAAGGTTGAATCTCAGGGTTGTTTTGATTTGCATTTCTCTAATGACTAAGGACTGAACATTTCTTTAAGTGTTTCTAAGTCATTTGACATTCTTCTGTTGTGAATTCACTGTTGAACACTGTACTCCATTTTTTAATTGAGTTATTTGGTGTTTTTGGAGTCTAATGTATTGAATTATTTATATATTTTGGATATTACTCCTCTGTCAGATGTAGAGTTAGTGAAGTTTTCTTTAAATCTGTAGATTGCTGATTTGTCTTATTGATGGTATCTTTTGCTTTACAAAAGCGTTTCAGTTTTATGAGAGCCCATTTATCTACCGTTGATCTTAGAGCCTGAGCCATTGGTGCTTGGTTCAGGAAATTTCCCCCTGTGCCAATGAGTTTGAAAATATTTTCCACTTTTTATTCTATTAGATTTAGTGTATATGGTTTTATGTTGAGGTCCTGATCTGCTTGGACTTGAACTTTGTGCAAGGTGACAATTATGATTCTATTTTCTTTCAACTACAGACAGACCACAAGTTACGCCAGCACCATTTATTGAAGATGGTTTCTTTTCTTTTTTTCTTTTTTTTTGGCTTGGTAATTTCATTTTTATTGATTTATATTTTTTAATCCATGATGGGAAATTTATTGTTGATATATATTTTTTTTATTAACTTGAGTATTTCTTATATACATTTCAAGTGTTATTCCCTTTCGGTTTCGGGCAAACATCCCTTCCCCCTCCCCTTCCTTATGGGTGTTCCTCCCAACCCTCCCCCATTGCCGCCCTCCCCCACAGTCTAGTTCACTGGGGTTCAGTCTTAGCAGGACCCAGGGCTTCCCCTTCCACTGGTGCTCTTACTAGGATATTCATTGCTACCTATGAGGTTGGAGCCCAGGGTCAGTCCATGTATAGTCTTTAGGTAGTGGCTTAGTCCCTGGAAGCTCTGGTTGCTTGGCATTGTTGTACATATGGGGTCTCGAGCTCCTTCAAGCTCTTCCAGTTCTTTCTCTGATTCCTTCAACGGGGGTCCTATTCTCAGTTCAGTGGTTTGGTGCTGGCATTCGCCTCTGTATTTGCTGTATTCTGTCTGTGTCTCTCAGGAGTGATCTACATCCGGCTCCTGTTGGTCTGCACTTCTTTGCTTAATCCATCTTGTCTAATTGGGTGGCTGTATATGTATGGGTGTATCCAGTTTGTTAATCTATGTCTTTTTATTGGGGATTGAGGCCATTGATGTTGAGAGATATTAAGGAATAGTGATTATTGCTTCCTGTTATATTCATATTTGGATGTGAGGTTATGTTTGTGTGCTTTCATTCTCTTTGTTTTGTTGCCAAGACGATTGGTTTCTTGCTTCTTCTAGGGTATAGCTTGCCTCCTTATGTTGGGCTTTACCATTTATTATCCTTTGTAGTGCTGGATTTGTAGAAAGATATTGTGTAAATTTGGTTTTGTCATGGAATATTTTGGTTTCTCCATCTATGTTAATTGAGAGTTTTGCAGGATACAGTAACCTGGGCTGGCATTTGTGTTCTCTTAGGGTCTGTATGACATCAGTCCAGGATCTTCTGGCCTTCATAGTTTCTTTTTCTAATGTATGGTTTTGGCTTCTTTGTCAAAGATCAAGTGTCCATAGGTATACGGGTTTACTTCTAGGTCTTTGACTCTATTCTGTTTATCAACCTATCTATTTCTGTACCAATACCATGCAGGTTTTATCACTATTGCTTTTTGGTATAGCTTGAGGTCATGGATGGGAATTCCCCTGGAGGTTGTTAATTTACACAATGAAATACTATTCTGTTATTAAAAATGAGGACAACATGAATTTTGTAGGCAAATGGATGGAACTAGGAAATATCCTGAGCAAGCTAATTCAGACCCAAAAGAATATACAAGGTATCCTTAGTGGCTATTAGCCAAAAATTACAGAATACCTATGATGCAATGCTCAGGGAAGTTTTGCTTACCCTAGAGGACTCAGGAAGCAGGGAAGATCTAAATTTTTAATTTCCATGGCATTTATCTGTACTTTTGATTTATGATCATTTATAGCAGTTGGCCAAAATACTTTTATTCTAGTCTCTTGAATAGTTTGTCTTACCTACTAAGGCTACTCTGTCTTCAATTACATCCATAGCAGTGCTGTTTTTAACAACAGACATAAATCTTTTGACTGTCCTGTGAGTTTCTCTAATGCAAAAAGAGAAATATTAAATAAAATTTAATATTAGGAACTGTGGGAGGAACACAGGATGTTTCCCAATGGCAAAGGGTTACATTGCCTGTTCGCAGTTGATCTGTAGTCATTAATACATTCTGGTCTTTGCCATACCTTGTGCATACTCCAGAAGGCTTACATCTTCTTTTTGTATTATCTGTAGAAGAAATATTGTTCCTAGCAACAACTTGCTTACAATTTCTTTTCAAATGAACTTGCTTATCACAATTAAAACATGATATTTGCATTATTCTTAAAACTTTGTGAAATTACTTTATTAACAGGATATCAAATATTAGCCATATTTCTAATGCTTTCATCTATTCGTGATGATCTTGCCTTTATTTATTTTTATTGGATATATTTCTTTGTTTACATTTCAAATGTTATTCCCTTTCCCGGTTTCCTGTTCAAAAGCTCCCGTGTCCTCCCTTTCCTCCTCCCCCTTAATGGTGTTCCCCCCATCCACTACCCCAACATTTCCCTGCACTGGGAGTCCAACATTGGCAGGCAGGACCAAGGGCTTCTCCTTAAAGAATAATCAACCTTTTAAATTTGGAATTAACATTTCCAAAAGCCACAAACTTTATTAATATTTGTCTGATTTTTGATTCTGATATTTTTATATTTACAGCTGAATCAATGTTTGCAAAAAATTAGTGGAGGTTTCTTTTTGGAATTGTACAATTTTAGTAAATTACTCAAAACTCTTTTCTGAATCTTTAAACTTGTTCCAAGCCTTTAAAGGTGTTAAAAAACACAACACCAATCTATGACCATCAAATTTAAGCTGCCTTTGTAACTCATCATAATGACCTTCATCTTGATCCTGGGACATATTAATACTTCTAGCCCTATATTTTTTTCTATGGCCCCAGCTTCCTCTTTCCATCATAAGCTATTGTAATAGAGGACCAGCTTCCAATATTGCTGTCACCAAGTCTTTCCAATCTTAGAGCATAATTTTGTTCTATATTGTCCATGAATTTATTATCTGTTTCACATATGGTGAATGCCTATTCTATTAAATAAATGATCATGACCTTGAATACTCTCAAATCTAATATGTCTATAGGATTACATTTAAATTCTTTATAACCTTGGGAGTGCCTATCATCTGCTGCTAAATCTTGTATAGAAACTCTATAAACAAAGGTTGGTTTTCTTACAGTCTTGGGCAGCCTCTACTTAGATTCATCTTGTGTTGGCATGGTAGACTCTTATCTAAATTCCTCTGCTTATGTCTGAATATTTTTCTTATTTTCATTTATAGATCTTATAAGGCTTACATTTTGTCAATACTCTTTTTATATTTGTCACAAAGTCTCTATGGCTATTAAGAATGAATACTAGAGTAATAGTAATTATAATTAGTATTATTAGAAATTATAATTAGTAAAATACTAGAATAATAGTAATTGTAATTAGTATTATGTCGAGCTCCATTAAGTTATTCATTTTTTAAATTTTTTACTTATATTTTCAAGCCATGTAAAGTAGGACTATACACAATTCTAATGTCCTGTAATATATTTTCAATCCTTAACATGGGAAACATTTTTCCTTTTAAAACTATGTAACTCTTCTTGAGAAGTTCACATGTATCTTTCCATATTTGATGGTTTATTTTTCTGCAGCTTGTTTTATTTTTCTGTCCTTGTGCTTTTGCCATGTGTTGAAACACAAAGTATTTTTTTAACAGAGTCCAAATAGTTTGATTTTAGCAATTAAGACTTGGAAGTCAGATGCTGGGGAGAAAGCATGCTAGCTCACTTGACCTTCTTTCTCATCCAATGTCTCAGAATGAATTCCTTCTCTCATGCCATCCTGTGTCTCCTTAGATGTTCTTATGACTCCCTTTTACTTTCTATGTTTTTTTAATAATCCTATGATCACTTCCTGTGAACTTGTTGCTTGTTCCTCTTCTTAACTTATGGTTAACATTTTTTAATCCTGATTACAATATCCAAGCAGAAAAGTCTTGGAATAAAGGTATATGTTAAGAGGAATACAACTAAAACAGATTTTCCAGTAAACAATGCAAACTTGGGCTTCCCAGTTTGATCAAATATCCTGCAACAGGGAGAAATCAAACAACACCATGCTTCTGAAAGCTATGAGTACTTGCAGTCACATCTCACTACTTCCAAATAAAAGCATCACTTATCATAGACAGCACCTAACTTATTCTGGGCTTATCAATAGCCATGTAGAAGGTAATTTGTTAGGCACAGACACAGAATATCTATTGAGAAAAATTTGACAGGAGTGATTTCCCTACTAGGTATTTATTATTGTCTCTCTGTCTCTCTGGAACTCTCTCTCTCTCTCTCTCTCTCCTCTCTCTCCCTCTCTCTCTCTCTCTCTCTCTCACACACACACACACACACACACACACACCTTTCTTTTTCTATCAGGTTCATACAATATAAGGTATAAATATCCAGTCATGAGTGGAAGAACCATAATATCCCGCCCCCTCTAACTCAGAAATATTCTGGAAGGAAGTTTAGAAAGAATCAAAAAGCCAGAGAAAACTGAGGAGAGTTATGCAGAACTCTGACTTCCAGATATGATATGCCTACTATATTCTTGAACACAGAACAGGTGTGATTAGCTCTATAAAACCTCCACAAAATTTGTCCTGTCAAACCTTGCCATGGGAACAGGAGAGGTTATAGCACCCTGTCTTAGGGTTACTATTGCTGAGAAAGGACACCATAAGGAAGATAACTTTTATATGGATGGCATTGGGGTGGTTTAGTTTTAGAAGTTCAGCCCATTATTATCATAGAAGGAAGCAAGGCAGTGTCCAGGCAGACATGGTGTTGGGGAAGGAGCTGTATGTTTTGTATCTTGATCTAACTGTAACAAGAAGAGACTGACATAGGACCTTAAAGCACACCATCACAGTGACTTACTTCTTTCAACAAGGCCACACCTACTTGACCACAGCCACACCTCATAATAATATCAATTCCAATGTGCCAAGTATATTACAACCACCATAGATTCACCTACCTCTGAAGTTACAGTTAATGGGGGAGAGAAACATACTGCAGTATAATGTCCTAATATTAGTACTTTTCGTAAGATTTTCATAATGAAAAACAAAGATACTACTAAATGAAGGTGAAGAACATTAACATCCCAGGAATGATTTTGATGGACCCCCTGAGTTCGTTAGCCATATTTCACATCATATCTAAAATATAATAGAGTGACTCATAATAATGACTGCAAACTTTAAATGCCATGCATAGAGAATTAAAATATATGTAAAAAGTACACAAGTGCAAAGTTACATAAGTTTTCAGGATAGTGTAAATTAGGCATGTGATTTTTTGATAGAAAAAGACTTAAGAGAGGCATATTTATAAAATTTGTCTTATATTTCTTAGTATGAATTTAGTTCTGATGTCATTGATCCAGGATGGACAAGAGGCAACTCTGATAAAAAGTTTACTAAGGGCACCCTTCACATCTTTGTTTCGCAGGCTATAGATAAAGGGGTTCAGCATAGGGCTAATCACAGTGTACATCAGTGAAGCAACCATTCTTCTCCGGGTAGAATGGACCACAGAAGAGCTGAAGTAAACTCCAATTCCTGACCCATAGAACAAACAGACCACACAGAGGTGAGATCCACAGGTGGAAAAAGCTTTGTACTTACTTACAGTAGAGGACATCCTTAATAAGGATGAGACAATCTGTGAGTAAGACATGAGTATTCCTGTCATAGGAATCACACCTAGTAGGATAGTCAACACATACATGAAGACATTATTGATATGAGTGTCAGAGTTGGAGACTTTGAGAACTTGAGCTAGTTCACAGAAGAAATGTGGAATTTCTGTGCCTCTGGAGAAGTTCAGCTCATTCATCAATAGAACATGAATCAGGGAGACCCAGAATATGATAATCCAAAACATCAGAACCAGAAGGGTACACACCCTAGGGTTCATGATAATAGTGTATTTGAGGGGGTTACAGATGGCTACAAAGCGGTCATAGGCCATTAAAGTGAGTAAAACATCATCCATCCCAACAAAAGTATTAAAAAAATATACCTGTGTAAGGCATTCTATGTAGGAGATGTCTTTTGTCTTTGACTGCATGTTCACTAGCATTTTTGGTATTGTGGTTGATATGAAACAGATGTCAACAAAGGACAGATTGGAGAGGAAGAAGTACATGGGGTTGTGGAGATGTGAGTTAGAGCTGACAGCCAGGATGATGAGCAAGTTCCCAAGCACTGTGACAAGGTACACAGACAGGAACAGTCCAAAGAGAATGGGTCGCAGTTTAGGATCATCTGAGAAACCCAGGAGGAAAAATTCTGATATCAGTGTGTGGTTTTCCGTTTCCATATAACTTGTGTATCTGTTAGAGATAAGGTAAGGATGGTTTTCAAATAATAGCTACTGACATACTCTTGAAAGCCTACCTTTCATTCTGGCAATGACTGACACCTACTTAACTAACTTATTTAAAAATGCCTTATGAACACTATTTCAATGTGTATTGTTTCATTTTTATAATATTATTATTAATACTAGTTGACTTCTTTATAATAATTGTTTTGGTACATGAAATTCCCCAGGTAGCTATTTAACTGAGATTTAGAAATTTAACCTTTTATCAAGTTTCTTGAACATAATTTTGATTTATTTATTTAAATCAGTGTAAAGAGAAAGTCATGAGGACTTTTATTTTTGGTTGTGAGCCTAGCCTTTAACGGCTGAGCCATCTCCTCAGCCCTCATGAGGACTTTTAAATTTGTCAGGAATAATTATCATTGAGTATATCTTGTCAACTGGAGCAGCAACATTCATGATGCATTTATTAATGTAAATGTTGTAGCTATTTTTTTCTATTTGAAAGCCATGAACAACTTACAATTAATGAAATTTCCTGAAGCTCCTCTTTTTCAAAAAACTGCTTCTAAATGAATGTCTCTGGGAAGAGAAAGGATCATGTTGATTATAAAGATGAGAGTAGAAAACAAGATAGACTATCATTAGTATAATAAAACAGGAGGAACTATATATTCATGTGTGCTTATATGTTCATGGATAGGAGTATGAATACATTGTTGTGAAAACTGGAGCACTAATGGTTAAAATATCTATTCAATTAATTTGATTATAAGTGTTGAAAGGTAATATAAACAAAATTATCATTGAAAAATAAAAGAAAATTATGACATATGCATTGCCAATTTTCAGTGATAGAATCTGTTGGTATTATGAATGCTTCATTAATTTCATTTAATTTAGGAAAAAACACCTGCAAAGTGGTAAAGTAATTTATCCTGTGACAGTTGGGAAATGAAATATAATACCTTTTCTGAAGTAGGAATGTTTAAGCAGAGGACAGAAAGCAATAAAGACAAAAGAGAAAGAGTGAGAGTAAGAGAGAGAGAGAGGAGAGAGGCATTCAACCTGAGAACACAGAATATAGTTACTCTATGATGTCGTCACCTGGAATTGGTGAGGATTTCAATGACCAGTGAAATAAGAAGCAAAGGATGAGGGCATCGGGAATAAGGTGTGAGGTTCACATACTGTCTTCTGCATTTTCTTCTTGTCAATTTAACATTTGTTATATTACATTCTTTATTAGTCTGAGATCCCGAGTTTTTGTCTCATTATTTGCATTTTTGGTGAATTGTGTTTTGCCTATTATATTTTAGAGCCTAATAGTTAGAAATGAAGTATGTATTGTGGAGAAATCACTAACAAAATGGAAATTTTACAAAATTTTTTATATGAATGTTAGTACAGGGAATAGTAAATATAAATAAAAATATTAATGTTTATATAAAGGGAGTAACACATGACAAACAGGAAATTATAATTCTAGAAATTAATATTGAGTAGATTTGAATTATGAAATTCAACAAAGGAAGTCTTACATGATTCTACAAGTCACAGAATTGGGTGGAGAATAAAGAGATTCTCTTCAGAAACTGAAATTGGAATATAACTATATTTCAAAGATGGATTGATGGTAATGTAATAATATCTGGAAAAGAGACTCAGTGAAATGCGTATAATAATAGAACAATCAGGCACCTTCCACTCTCCAGTCTTCTAATAGTGTAGCCCATTACACGCATCCTTTCTGCTTTCCTTAAGTACCTCACCAGCCCTGACTGCAGCATACCAGCTTTTCCAATATTTGTTACTGAAGCTGTTTTCTGTCAATTATCTGTTCAGTGAAGGCAGATCAGATGAGTTTTTCACAGCACAGATATTGGAAGTGGAGAAATAAGGAGTAGAAGGAGCATTATTAAATTGTCGTATGTCCCAGGGCATGAATTCTCAAAGCTCCTCATTAGTTTAATTGTTCTATTGTCTTTACACTCTTTAAAAGTTTCCCTGGTGTACATAAAAAGGAAACTTGAAAACTGTTAGTCAGCTTTGTGTTTTTGTAGTTAATATTTAGTTGTTAAAGTTAATAGGGAGGTTGATTTATTTTCTCCCAGGAAGAACTCTTAATTTTTATTTTATTAAAAGTCATACTATGGACCACACCCCACAGACGTTAATTATAAACAAGAAATCTAAGGAAATCTGTAATGTGTCTCTTTTAACAACATTACTGGGGTTGAGAAGTGTTATATACAATATTACAAAAGAAAGTAATACTTTTTATATTATAACATTATATATAATTTGTATAATATAATATGTTATTATATTATAACAATATATATAATTTCTGTTTATTTTTCAATCTTACTTGATAGATAAAATCCTACATACGTAGCCCATAATATAACATATTTAAAAGTCTTTTACCTCAACACCCAGAGGACGCTTGAATCCCAAGTGCTCTAATACTCCCAGGATTACAGGTGAGAAGACCACAGTATCCACCCCAAAAGCCAGAGTAACTGAGTCCCCAATGATCCAGGAACACAGGAACCTTAACAGAGCCAGGGGCACTGGTCCCCTCCAGTCTGAACCAGTGCCCTAAGAAGACCTCGGGCACTGGCTTTGCACCCAGTCCCACAACACCTAGAGGAAGCTAAACTCCTAGAAGCTCTAATATGCCCAGAATCACAGTTTGAACCTGCACCTGGAGCAGACCTGGTGTGCTGGCTTTGAAGTGTGGATATTTCAGTCCTTCTTAGAAGGGGGAACAAAATACTTACAGGAGGAAAACAAAATGTAGAGCAGAGACTGAAGGAAAGGCCATTCAGAGACTGCCCCACCTTGGGATCTATCCCATATACAGTCACAAAAACCCACACACAATATTGCAGATGCCAAGAAGTGCTTGCTGACAGGAGTTTGATATAACTGTCACCTGAGAGGCTCAGCCAGAGCCTGACAAATACAGAGGCAGATGCTCACAGCCAAGCATTGGACTGAGAATGGGGTCCCAAATGGTGGAGTTAGAGAAAGAACTGAACGAGCTAAAGGGGATTGTAACCCTATAGGAAGAAAACAATATCAACCAACCAGATACCCCACAGCTCCCATGGACTAAACCACCAACAAAGGAGTACACATGGAGCAACCGATGGCTCCAGCTACATATGTAGTACAGGGTGACCTTGTTTGGCATCAATGGGAGGAGAGGCCCTTGATTCTGTGAAGACTTGATGCCCTATTGTAGGGGAATGCCAGGGCAGGTTGTAGGGAGGGAGTGGTTAGGTAGGTGGGAGAGCACTTTCATAAAAGCAGGGGCAAGAGGGATGGTTAGAGGGTTGCTGGAGAGGAAACTGGGAAAGGGGATAACATTTGACATGTAAATACAAAAATGTAATAAAAGAAAAGTATTAGTATTTTACATTAGTCATAAATTAAACCTGAGAATTAACATATGTATCAAATTACTATTTCATATTAGAGTATTGTTCATGAACACATGTAACTAGTACATCACTGACTACAATTACTCTGGTATACACACCATTATTTAGTCCCATATTCAAAATGTAATTTTCTCATCTTTGACAAGTGCTATCTAATATGACCCTTCAACTCCACTGGCCACTTTCAAGTCTCTCACGTACTTCTCTAGGGTAAACTGAAGAAATTTCAAATATCAATGTGATCATGTTCAATTTTCCTTGCTTTGCTTGGTTTATTTCAAACACACACACACACACACACACACACACACACACACACACACACACACTTTTATTTTCCTGATACAAATTGTCAAGTTATTTTTCCCGTACATAACTACATAATATGATAATTTATTTATTTATTTGTTGTTTTTCTTTATTTCCAAATCTAAAAACATTATTCAGCTTGGATCTGGTGCACCTGGTAATGCATGCCTTAATTCCAGCACTTTAGAGAAAACTACAGAAAGATATCTGAGTTTGAGGCCATCATCGTCTACAGAGCAAGTTCCAGGACAGCTGTGACTACACAGAGAAACCCTTTGTTGAGAAACAAACGAATGGACAGTGGTTCAAAGAATCCCTTTTCTTCCCAGCCTTCAAAATGCTTATTTTGATATTAATATTATTGATGCATTTTAATAAAAGTGAAGTAATCTTCACTATTATGTTTCTATGCTTTCACATTAATTCAACTTCTCAGGAAGAAATGCAGCAACATTAAGCTCTCTACAGGACTGATTGTCACACAAGTAAATGTGGAGTGTTAGACTTTTGTATGTCCACAATCAAATTGTCTTGGGTCTTTTAGCTTCCTATGTAGCTATTTATTGTCCAATTCTGGATGTGTTCTAATATCTTTGTGTTTATCAGATAAATATTTTGAATATACAAAGAGGTCCATATCATTCAAGAAAATCTAACAATATTATTAGGCAATATCAAGTCTTAAGAGTTTCCATTTTGCTGTTACCACTTACTGTATATTTTCAGCAGTGTATTTCACAGCATCTTTTATTTATGAGTTATGTTTGAATGTGCTCTCATACTATAAAATTTTATAAAACTGTTACAATAGTAAATAGGTATTATGAACCTGTTTTACTAGGTCATGGTCATTCAGAAGTTACTCAGAATAAATGATCTCTTCTTACCTATGAAGTGACAACTATGTGTTTTGTGTTAACACACAAATTCTGTTTTGCACATTTGCACACCCTGTTTTATTGTTCACCCTATACATCTGACCCATTAATGTGCTATTCATAGTTCTCCCTGCTCTGTGTTCATATTATTATGTTATCACCTTCTACTTGTTCAAGCAACACATAGTACCTTTCTAACTCATTTGGTTTAACATGATGTCTTTCTCTTTAATCTACATTTTTTGTCTGCAATAAAACTGATGTGATATTTATAATTTTCATGATTCCACAATATTCCACTGGTTATTATAATAAAATTTTTCTGGCTGTGACAATCTCATTAGTTGCTATTAAAATTTATGACTTTCAAATTTTGATTCAACTTCATTAGGTCACATGTTCCCATCAACAGATCACTTTCTTCTAGATTCCCCAAAATAATAGATTATAACTTTGAAATTGATGTCTAAAATGGGAAACCAGAAGATTGTAAGCTAAGAGTCTGTGATAATAACCTCATTTCCATTTCAATTGCATCAATGTGTTTCTTTTTTTTTAATATTGTAATTTTCTCAAATATTTTCTGTTTTCATTTATGTTTGTTTGTATGTATGTTTTTGCAGTGTTAATAATCAAATCCAGGACTTTACACATTATAGTCAATAAATATACATCTTAACTAATGATACTTTTTCATTATGAAAACTGATGCTTTCCTCTCGACACTTCAAAAGGTTTTTTTAGATTAAATTTCATCTAACTCTGAGTCTTAATAATTTTCCTTTTTTGGCAGTTATTCTTTTCTTATAACCATAGGACACAACATCTGTTTTTTTTTCTATATATGTCAGTGAATGTACTGATAGTTACAAGCCATCCTTTGAGAACAAACTGCCTTTTCTGTATTCCATATATTCTTATTTTATTAATTAAACCTGCTCTCTGACAAGTTTATACATATATACTGTGCATACTCAACAATTCTTATCCCCAACTTTTTTACACTCTCGATTACATTCTCAATTCTCTTCCCTAAAAATCCCTTTCTCACATTCCTGTGTTTTTGATTTGTTTACTGACTCTCTGATAATAACTAGGGCCATCTGTGTTCCATAAACTAGAAGCTGCCTATTGGAATTTAGTGACCTAGGAAGTTGTTATATAACTACCTATTATTTGATGGTCTGTTTCTGCTTCTTCCCTGGTGATATTTAGATAGTGTAGTACATCAGGCTGCAATGAAAGTAAAGAAGCTTGGGTTCATAGACACTCAGTTGGCATGAGTTCAGGGAAGAAATAAACCTTCTCCAAGATCATTTTCAGATTTACAGTTCTCTTTATTCTGGGGTAATAAGAACTACATAAAGCTTGGGGAGTTGTTAGGCATTTTCAGCATGAAGGTCCATTATTGATTGGTATGGAAGTGGTGAAAATTCTTCATTTGCAGTAGGAGGAATTCCAGGTGCTTGCTTATATGAAAAGAGGAAGTTAAGTCTGTAGTTTGGTCACAGGCTCCAACCTTACCCCTGCCAGTATCAAGATGAGATTTTTCAGGTTTGGAAACATCTCAATGTTACTCTTGCCCCAGGCCCATTTCCCCTGGTTTTACTTGCCCCACACCTATTTCCCAGAATCTCTCAATAATCAGTAGTCTGATAGTAAAGGAAAACACATAAAGATCACCTCAAATTCTGTCACAAATTCTTGTGACATATCCCATTAAAAATAGGTTTTTTTGACTGACAAACAATGCTCAAAATAAGGTTTTATGGAGCAATGACCGGGATAAGCATGAGAGTCTGAAAAACCAAATGTAGTCTTACCAGAAGAATAGTGCATAAGTCATCAGGATATGAACTACATCTATTTACAGCAATGTAGGCAGAAAACAGGTTATACATTTCTCTCTTTGCAGAGTCAACCCTGTCAATTTAACAATTTAATCTCCCTGGTACTAATCTCTGAGCCTAAAAACTGCTTCTCCATTGTACTCTACACACACTCTTATTAAAGATAGTAGTAGAAATAAAGGTAAAACTAATATTTATATATGAGAGAAATTATGTAACATTTCACCACGTGGGTCTGGGTTATCCTACAAAGTATAATTTTCTCCAGTTCTACATATTGTATGCAAACATCAAACTACCATTTCTTGTTATAGGTAAATAAAGTTCTATTGTGTACATGTACAATTCCATTATCCATTCTTCAGGTGATAGTCATCTTGATTAGTTCTATTTCCTGTTTGCTGTGACCTATTATAAAATTTCTAGGGACCTCATGCCACTCAACACAGAAGCATGAGGGAGTAGTGGGCTTGTAGTGGCCCAAGGCATGGCAGCCAGGAAGGGAAACCAATCTACACTATGGTAAGGAGGTGGAATGGATCTGCAGTATTCTGAGTATAGTTCTTAGGTGCCCAAATCTAAACCACATCCTGGGAGAGTTAGGCCTTCTGTCTGAAAGTCAGTAAAGTGTTCCAGACCTCACAGAAATGAACATGCACCAGTGCAAGAACTTCTTAGAAGGGAGGAAATGGCTATGGAACTCAATGCTTTGATGTCATACAAAGAACACAGGACTAATTTGACTAACCCCACAAATATACCCATTTTCTTATCTAGCGGAACAAATAACCTCAAAGAAAAACCCCAGGCATGAGAAAATCACACCATACAATATATGATTTTACGACACTATCTCTTTACATTTCCTATGTAATTACATGGTAAATCTTTTACTTTTTCTTTATTTATTCATTCTTTTCCTTTCAAGTTATTTTGTGCTCCTTTTCATTTAACTCATTAGGCTCCCTTTTCAGTCATCTATCTTACAAATATTGATATTTTTGTATTACTTTTTTCCATTAATTTTTACTCATTCACTTTACATCTGATCACACTTTCCCCCACACCCAGCATAGTCCCTCCCCTCATATCTTCTATTCTCCACTGAGGTGCGGGACACCCCTCTCCCACGTATTAAATCACCTGGGCACCTAAAGTCATTGGATGTCTAGGTGTATCCTCTCCTACTGACGTAAGGCCTTTGCCTGGTTCTTCCTGGGAACGTGGCACTTTGATGAAATAACGGTTCAGAGAGAGATTGTGGCGAATTGAATTCTGCTAGCCCTTGTCCGCAGTCCTGTAGTATGGATAGTTTTTAGTGATGTGTGTATAGATCCCATTTAGGGTAAGTTGTTTATCAGGAGCCATTGTAATTGCTTGTACTATCAATTGTACATAGGAATAAGGTGGTTTTGAGTCATCCTTTGGGCTGTCTCCACCTGAAGCTTCCTTTTCATTTTCTGGCTGTGAATTGTCAGCTGTTAAATTAAGGTCAGATGGTATCACATGGCCCATTTTGTACCCTAAAATCCTGCTCCCTGGGGGCTGGATGGGCAGGATTTTGCAGCACTGATAGTTCCCGTGGGGGAGGGAAGGGGGCTGATGAGGAGGGCCACCATGTCTTGAATGTTGATGGTCAGGGGTGAGATGTGTGGCTGCACAGGCTTCACCGGTGACTCAGGTGCTTCCTGCTTCTCTCTTTTCTCGCTGGATAGGGCTGTGAATGTTATTTTGATATTTGTGCTCAGAAACCTGAACGTGCACACGCGTGGCAGCTGCAGCCCCCCACCACTGGAACACCCTGTACACGAACACGCAGTTCTTGCCAAAACAGCTTAGGTAGAAGTCGCAGCCCATGTCTGGCCGGGGCTGTGTGGGTTCCAGGGCGGCCGCGCTGTGGCCACCGCCGGGGGGTGTGAAGATCTCCAGGTGGCGCGACGAGATGAAGCTCTAGTGGCCCATGCTCTTATCTACCGAGCCCTGCGAAGAGTTGCGCCCGATGGTCACCGAATGGTTCTTCATGAGGCACTCGAACTCGCGGCCTTCGAGCCAAGCCACTGCCCAACTGCCGGGCGGGGATCCGCCACACCGAGTCCCGCCTTCGGGGCCTGGCTGATACGCTCGGGTGCCCTATAAATCACCTATCATGAATTTATAAAGTGAAATTATGGTTGTAGACATTATGCATTACATGATAAATTCTAAAGTAATCATTAATTTAAAACTGAAAAGTTAAGTTTCTAGTAATATGTGATTTGTATTGCTTTGAATTATATACACTAAATATGACACAATTATGTTTGATTATACATCTATTGGAAATCAAAATTATTCATTTATTTTTATACTCCAGATATTATTCGCCTCCCAGTTTACTCTCCCTGTCCCCCAAAAGTTCCACATCCCATACTTCCTCCTCCTCCACAAGGTCCTCCTCCACAAGGATATCCCCACTCCACCCACACCACCAGACCTCTAAACTTCCTGGAGCCTCCAGTCTCTTGAGGTTTAGGTGCATCTTCTCTGAGTACACCCAGACCCAGGGATCCTCTGCTGTATATGTATTGGAGTCCTCATCTCAGATGGTGTATGCTGCCTCCTTGGTGATCCAGTATGTAACCTCAGGGGTCCAGGTTACTTGAGACTGCTGGTCCTCCTACAGGTTTGCCCTCCACCTTTTTTCCTCCTTTTTCCTCCTGCTCTTTCCTAATTCAACGGAAGGCTCGGCAGCTTCTGCTCATGGTTGGGTGCACATATCTGCATCTGACTCTTTCAGCTGCTTGTTGGGTCTTTGAGAGGGCAGTCATGATAGGTCCCTTTTGTGAGCACCCCATAGCCTCAGTAATGGTGTCAGGTCTTAGGATCTCCCCTTGAGGTGGATCCCACTTTGGACTTGTCACTGGACCTTCTTTTCCCCAGGCTCTTCTCCAGTTCCATCCCCGAATTTCTTTCAGACAGGAAGAATTATGGGTCAGAGCTTTGTGGGATAGCATCCCGATCCCTAATTTGTTGTCTTGTCTTTCTGTTGGAGGTGAGTTCAGTAAGATCCTTCTCCCTACTGTAGGGTCTTTCATCTAGGGTCCCCCCTTTGAGTCCTGAGGGTCTCTCACTTCCCAGGTCTCTGGTACATTCTAGAGCATTCTCCTTCCTCCCGAGGTTCCTGTTTCTGTTCTTTCTTATGTCTCTCAGGGATTCAGTCCTTTCTCCCCCCTCCACAACACCAGATCATGTTTCCCTCATCCCCAACACTATTCCCTTTCCCTCCACTGACCCTCTTTCCTTCCCCTCACTTGTAGTTGCTTTCTTCTCCCTCCCAAGTGTGACTGAGGTATCCTCACTTGGGCCCTTCATCTTGTTGACCTTTTTGAATTCTGTGGAATATATCCCAGGTATTCTGTCCTTATTTTTTTTTGTCTAATATCGACTTATTAGTGAGAACATACCGTGCATGTCCTTTTGGGTCAGAGTGGGTCACCTCACTCAGGATATTTTCTAGTTCTATCTATTTGCCTGCAAAACTCACAATGTCCTCATTCTTAATAGCTGAGTAGTAGTCCATTGTTTAAACAAGCCACATTTTCTGCTTCCATTCTTCAGTCGTGGGACATTTGGGTTGCTTCCAGCTTTTGACTATCACAAACAAGGCTGCTATTAACACTGTGGCATGTGTGCTCCTGTGGAATATCTTTTAGGTATATTCCCAAGAGTGGTATTGCTGGGTCTTCAGGTATGTCTATTTCCAACTTTTTGAGAAACTTCCAAATTGATTTCCAGAATGGTTGTACCAGTTTGCAATCCCACTAGCAATGCAGGAGTGTTCCTCTTTCTCCATATGCTTCCCAATATATGTTGTTTTCTGACGTTTTGAACTTAGCCATTCAGACGGGTGTAAGGTGGAATCTCAGGGTCGTTTGGATTTGCATTTCTCTGATTACTAAGGACTTTGAACATTTCTTTAGGTGCTTCTCAGCCATTCAAAATTCTTCTGTTGTGAGCTCTCAGTTTAGTTCTATACCCCATTTTTGGTTGATGGGTTTTTGTTTTTGTTTTTTTTTTTTTTGTGGTTATCTTCATGAGTTCTTTATATATTCTAGATATTAGCCCTCTAAGAGATGTGGGATTAGTGACTTTTTTCCCAATCTGTAGGATGCTGATTGGTCTTATTTACTATGTTCTTTGCTTACAGAAGCTTTCCAGGTTCATGAAGTCCCATTTATCAATTCTTGATCTTAGAGCATGAGCCATGGGAGCTCTGTTTAAAAAAATTTCACCATGCCAATGAATTCAAGGCTCTTTCCCACTTTCACTTCTTTTAGATTCAGAGTATCTGGTTTTATGTTAAGGTCCTTGATTCACTTGAACTGGAGCTTTGTGCATGGTGACAAATATGGGCCTATTTTAATATTTCTACATACAGACAGCCAGTTAGACCAGCACCATTTATTGAAGATGCTTTCTTTTTTGCATTGTATATTTTTGGTTTCTTTGTCAAAGATAAAGTGTGTGTAAGTGTGTAGTTTTATTTCTGTGCCTTCAATTCTATTCCATTGATTAACCTGTCTGTCTCTGTACCAATACCATGCGGTTTTTATCACTATTGCTCTGTAGTAGAGCTTGAGGTCAGGGTTGGTGATTCCCTGAGCCTCTTTTATTGTTAATAATTGTTTTTGCTATTCTTGGTATTTTTTCCTTTTCCAGATGAATTTGAATATTGCTCTTTCCATGTCTTCGAAGAATTGTGTTGGGATTTTGATGGGGATTGCATTGAATCTGTAGATTGCCTTTGGTAGGATGGCAACTTTACTATGTTAATTCTGCCAATCCATGAACACGGAAAATCGCTCCACTTTCTGAGATCTTAGTTTTCTTTTTTGACAGACTTTAAGTTCTTACCATGAAGATCTTTCAGTTACTTGGTTAGAGTTACTCCAAGATATTTTATATCATCTGTGTCTATTGTGAAGGGAGTTGTTTCCCCAATTTATTTTTCAGCCTGTTTTTTATTTGTATAATGGAAACCTACTGATTTATTTGAGTTAATTTTGTATCTAGGCACTTTGCTAAAGTTTATCAGCTGGAGAAGGCCTATGGAAGAATTTCTGGGGTCACTTATGTATACTACCATATCATTTCAAATAGTGATTCTTCTTTATCAAGTATTCGATCTGGTTTTGTGTCTTTTGTTCTAGCTAGTAGTACAAAAAGATATGGGAAAAGTGGGCATCCCTTTCTTGTCCTTGTCCCTGATTTTAGTGGGATTATTTCAAGTATCTCTCCATTTAATTTGATGTTCACTGTTGGTTTGTAGTAAATTGCTTTTATCATGTTTAGGTATGGGCCTTGAATTCCTGATCTATCCAATAGTTTTAACATGAAGGGGAGTTGTGTTTTGTTAAATGCTTTTTCTGCATCTATGTAGATGATCATATGAATCTTTTCTTTGAGTGCTTATATAGTCATTATGTTAAATTTTTTTTATCCAGTTCTTCCCTTGATTGTGGTGAATGATGGTTTTGATGTGCTCTTGGATTTGGTTTGAAAGAATTTTATTGAGTATTTTTGCTTTAATATTCCTAAATGAGTTTGGTCTGACTTTCTCTTCTTTGGTAGGGTCCTTGTATGGTTTAGGTATCAGAGTAATTGTGGCTTCATAGAATGTATTAGGTGGTGTGGTGTTCCTTCTGTTTCTATTTTACAGAGTAGTTTGAGGAATATTTGTAACAGGTTTTCTTTGAAAATCTGGTAGAATTCTGAACGAAATCCTATTTAAAAAGTTTACCTGTTCTTGATATAACTTTAGTATGTGGAATCTGTCTAGAAAAACCATCCATTTCATCTACATTTTCCAGTTTTCTTGCTGGGCTCATATTGGAAAATTTTAATACATTTATTCCTTAATAAAATATAATACAAAGCCAAATGCCTCTTAAAACATAAAAATGACATTTTTGTCCTCTGATCACATAAATTTTTTTCATATATGTAGTCAGTACTCAGGAGGTTTCAAGAAAATATACCTCAAAAATTGGAAAATTAACATTCATTTTTCTTTTCTTATACTTCTAATGTTAATTTTAAGGACTAAGATAAATTAAACATTTGTGCATTTAGTCTTCCAGGTCCTAAGTCAATAATTATCCAGTGAACAGAGCAGAATGTCCTTCTTTTACTATGAATAACTCTATCAAAAAACTATTAAATGTCACTGTTTATATTGATCCTGTCTCAAGACCTGGTACAATAAGGTGAACATATCTGCACTTTCTAATCATGACAGAACAGAACAGAAGCTTAAACTTGTAGGTATAGAAAGTGTGGAAGAGTGAAAGGGTACTGAAATGTTTATGTATTGTGCAGACAAACTTCACGATTCTGGTATAAAGATGAGGGACTATTAGCATGAACTATTTCATTTATTTAGACTTTGAAATATATACTTTGTTGTACTGTGTGTACTAAATACCTCAGTTAAAATTTGCTTTCCAATGACCCAGATTTTACATACATATATCTCACATAAAATGAATCCCTTTAAATTAATTCTTACAAACCCCCAAATGTCTATAATGTACTTGGTGAGGGAAAGTATGAGTAGGCTATTTACCATGACTCCAAGTATTGTTGTTAATGTTACTCTGAGTATATGAAGTTTTTTCTATTTGCTGCCTTTCTGTCATATTTTAGAACATAAAACAGTATGTTAGTATGGGTCACTGACTCCAAGATTGTCAGGTAGAAAAAAAATTAAACCATGTATACACCAAGTGGACTTATCATAGACACAAATTTCCATAATAGGAGAAACTGCAGTTAGCCACTTAATAAAACCAACATTTTTTTAACTTCCCATCTTCCCAAATGATTCCTCATCTCCCTGTCTTCTTTTTAGAATTCATTGTCAATCCCACATGAAATTTATGGAGCCGCTAGGTGTATTTTCCATAGGAAAAAGATACAAGAGGAAAATTAGAGTGTTCATATCATATCTGAGATCAGAACTGTTTCTTCTAACCTCTCTGGTATCTATGTGTAGCCTTCCACATTTATCTTTTGCTTGTGTTAGTCCAGACAACTTCAAAAGAAGACACAGTGTCAGGCTTTATATTTTGTATGTTCCAGAGAATGATCTCCAATGTGCCAAATCAAAGTAAAAGAATAGCAAATTTTTGTAGGTATACAACAAATCATCACCAATATGAACATTGAGAACAGGCATCATAAATATCCTGGGAAATCTCCTTTAATGTAGTCAGGGGGAACTTCTAATAGTAAGAGTCACAGATCAGAGTGAATGATAACTCATGTAAGCATTCCAGGTAAATGAAAGATAAGAATGGCAGCTTGAAATGAGCTCTTGTGACAACCAACAGGTGGTTAACTGGACTTCTACTTGCACTATTTTTCCATTATTGAGCTTCCCCTGTATGGACTTCCCGTGGCTAAATTTTCAGATCCCTTTACAAATACAAACACTTACATAATGCAGTAAGCAATAGCAACATTTGCTGAAAATAATTTACTTTCTACCTGGTCTTAAGAGCACAATGCTTATACTCAGGCAATTTTCTCTTCCATCCCTATTAGAGATACTCCAGACCGTAGTGATTGTTGGGGGGAGTGCGGTATAGAGGGAGGATGGGGAGGGGAACACCCATACAGAAGGGGGTGAGGGGTTAGGGGAATGTTGGCCTGGAAACCAGGAAAGGGAATAGAAATTGAAATGTAAATAAGAAATACCCAAGTTAATAAAGATGGAGGAAAAAATGGCTAAAAAAAGGAGTGGGAGCATCTGCATTTTGGTCATCCTTCTTTTTGAGCTTCCTGTGGTCTGTGGATAGCATCTTGGGTAATTTGAGCTTTTTGGCTAATATCAATGAGTGCATACCAAGTGTGTTTTGTTTTTCTGTTCTTGAATTACCTCACTCAGGATGATATTTTCTAGTGCATTCCATTTGCCTATGAATTTCGTGAAGTTATTGTTTTTGATAGCTGAGTAGTACTCCATTGTGTAGATGTACCACATTTTTTTTAATCCACTCTTCTGTTGAAGGCATCTGGGTTCTTTCCAGCTTCTGGCTATTATAAATAAGGCTGCTATGAACATACTGGAGCATGTATCTTTGCTGTATGTTGGAGCATCTTTTGGGTATATGCCCAGGAGAGGTATAGCTGGGTCCTCAGGTAGTGGAATGTCCAATTTTCTGAGAAACCTCCAGATTGATTTCCAGAGTGGTTGTACCAGTTTGCAATCCCACCAACAATGGAGGAGTCTTCCTCTTTCTCCACATCCTCTCCAGCATCTCCTGTCACTGGAGTTTTTGATCTTAGTCATTCTGACTGGTGTGAGGTGAAATCTCAGGGTTGTTTTGATTTGCATTTCCTTGATGACTAAGGATGTTGAACATTTGTTTAGGTGCTTTTTGGCTATTTGATATTTTTAAGACAAGAATTCTTTGTTTAGCTCTGTCCCCCATTTTTTAATAGGATTATTTGGCTCTCTGGAGTGTAACTTCTTGAGTTCTTTGTATATATTGTATATTAGCCCTATATCAGATGTATGATTGGTAAAGATTTTTCCCAATTTGTTGTTTGCTATTTTGTCCTAATGACAGTGTCTTTTGCCTTTCAGAAGCTTTGCAGTTTTATGAGGTCCCATTTGTCGATTCTTGATCTTAGAGCATAAGGGATTGGTGTTTTGTTCAGGAAATTTTCCCCAGTGCCCATGTGTTCGAGACTCTTTCCCACTTTTTCTTCTATTAGTTTGAGTGTATCTGGTTTGTTGTGGTGAATGTTGATCCACTTGGACTTAAGCTTTTTACATGGTGATAAGAATGAATCAATTTTCATTCTTCTACACGCTGACCTCCAGTTGAACCAGCACCATTTGTTGAAAATGCTATCTTTCTTCCATTGGATGGTTTTAGCTCCTTTGTCAAAGATCAAGTGACTATAGGTGTGTGGGTTCATTTCTTGGTCTTTAATTCTGTTCCACTGATCTATCTGCCTGTCTCTGTAATAATACCATATAGGTTTTATGACTATTGCTTTGTAATACTGCTTGAAGTCAGGGATGGTGATTCCCCCAGAAATTCTTTCATTGTTGAATATATTTTTCACTATCCTGTTTTTTTTCCAAATGAATTTGAAAATTGCTCTTTCTATCTCTATAAAGAATTCAGTAGGAATTTTGATGGGGATTGCACTGAATCTGTAGATTGCTTTTGGCAAAATTGCCATCTTTGCTATATTAATTCTGCCAATTCATGAGCATGGAAGATCTTCCTCAATTTCTTTCTTTAGAGACATGAAGTTCTTGTTATACAGATCTTTCACTTGCTTGGTGAAAGTCACACCAAGATACTTTATATTATTTGGAACTTTTGTGAAGATTGTCATTTCCCTAATTTCATTCTCAGCCTGTTTATCCTTTGAGTTGAGAAAGGCTACTCATTTGTTTGAGTTAATTTTATACCCCGACACTTTGCTGAAGTTGTTTATCAAGTTAAGTAGTTCCCTGGTGGAACATTTCGGGTCACTTAAGTACACTATCATATAACATCCATTATTTTAAATTCCTGCTGAGGAACTTAGAAGGAGTCATTAAAAAAATCTGAAACATAACTGTGTTAAATATTTCTGAATACCAACTTAAAAATTAGTGTTGACAGGAGCTGGTAAAAGAAATTAGTGAATCACATGCAGACTATAATTTTCTATATCAGCATAAGTTACTGATACGGAACTTACAGTTCCATATCACTTCCGTACTTACTGCCAGTACGGAAGTTACATGGGTGCATCACTACATCACACTTGATTGTTTACTATTTAGTAATACTGGTTCTACTTACTTCTATGTTTGGTAAGACATTATCAAAGTATATTTCTAGGAGGTACCCATGCTGTACATGGGAAGAAAATTGATAGTTTCTTTATGTAGGGTTTTTATATATTAATTATATTATATATACCAACATTATACATTGCTTGAAATTTGCAGATATTACTGGAATAATTAATCAAATACATGTCATTCAAGTAATATATCATGAAAATTACCTGTGTATCTTTGGACAGCCATAAAGAAATTCTTTCATTTCTAAATTTCTGAGGTCTATACTTCAAGATACAGGAAGCATGAACATTTTAAGTTTTGTTAACCACTGAATAAACTCTTTCATGGCTTGGTTTCTAAATGTTCAAAATCAATGACACTTCAACAGAGTAGCTTCTCTCCTGTTTGGACAACAATTTGTTAATGAATACCTGATTACAGACAACATGAAGAAGCTCTTATTTTTAAAGTATACTTACATTTCTTTACAGAGACATAAAAATAGTGACAAAAACTATTCTTCAAGAAAAGGAAGGACAAATTGTCAGGCAAAGACAGATATATTTTAGACTGAGACACAAACATTTATTTTCTGAACTCCATCCTATGGCATTGTTTTCTCCATTGGAAAATGACATATTATTACCTAGCCATGTTGAAATTTGTGTATCATTACACTGAACAGACTGCTAGTATAATGTTGTCCTGCAATCCTAGCAAATAGAACAATGGGGTTAAGGGAATTAATTTTTGGAGCAAAACTAATGTAACTGATTAAGAATGATATCAAAAGTAGGTTATTCAGTGGGACTCAGAGAACTTCACTCAGTCAACCTATTCAAATTTCTCATTTGTTTATATGCCTAAGGATTTATTAGTAATATAGCTGCATTTTAGTATTGGTGTATTGCCGGCTTCCTTTGGAACCACTACACTTCATTAATGACTGTACAAGTTTGTGCTCCCACAAGCAATCGATAAACATTCCACTTTCCTAACATTCTCATCAGTATGACCTGTATTTGTTTTCTCTATCCTGGCCATTGTGACAGGATAAATCTCATAGTAGCTTTTATTTGCATTTTCCTGATGGCTAAGTGTAGGGAGCGGCACATATAGATAAAGATGGCGCTGACATCTAGTGGTCGTTTGTGGTATACAACCATTACACCACAAAGCGCGTGTCCTTGGCATTCCTCAGGCATCTACAAGGCCAGGGTGATATTCATGCTAATAAGGTATTTCATGCTCCACCAATCCCTAGAGGACAAGTTTACAGCCACAGCCTGTCTTGTATATAAGGCCAGTGCCTTTGTTTCTCGGGGTCCCCCGTATCAACAATGAGGTGTTCTTGCAATAAAGATGTTGAAAAGAATCCAATGGTGTTGCATCTTCCTTGTTGGATGAGGTGGGCGCTTCAACTGGTGGCCATGTACGGAGACCCGAGAAAATTCTCTTTTCTCATGGATTCAGAACTCTTCAAACTCAAGACAGCGACGTCAGTAAGTTCCCGGAAGGGGCAATAAAGCTTCTGGATAAGGGACTATAAAGCTCCCGGGTAATAGGGACTATAAAATTCCGTAATAGGGACAACAAGGTTCTCTGGAGTAGGCAGAGATGATGAAAGCCTTGGTTTAGGGGCAAAAGGGTTTGTGGAACACGGCAATGTTGTTTTCCCCGATTGATCCTCTGTGGGTTGGACTAGCACTTTTGCCTTGAACCCTTTTTGAGTTGTGGCATTGCTACTGTTTGAATTGCCATCGTCCAGGGCACGAATGCATTTGCTGGGAAGAGCCCACTAATGATGAGCTACAAGATCGTGTGTAAATAAACACGCCAGCTCGCCCTGCTCATAAATCGATCGTAAATAAGCTCGTAAAGCATGGGAAACTCACTCCACCCCGCTCCTGTTAGCTCTTCAAGAAGCTGTTAGAATCTTTTTTATTTTATTTTTTACTGGATTTTTTTTGTTTACATATCAAATGTTATTCCCTTTCCTGGTTTCCTGTCCATAAGCCCCCTATCCTATCCCATCCCCCCTCTTCTATAAGGGAGTTCCCCCTTTCCAACCACTGCCCCTTCCTGCCTCCCTGCCCTGACATTTCCCTATTCATAGGAGGAGATATGGAGACAAAGTTTGGAGCAGAGACTGAAGGAATGTCCATTCAGAGCCTGCCCCACCTTGTCTACACAGTCACCAAAACTAGACTGCATTGATGAAGCCAAGACGTGTATGCTGACAGGAACCTGATATAGCTGTCTCCTGAGTGGCTCAGCCAAAGCAAGACAAATACAGAGGTGAATGTTTGCAGCAAACCATTGAAATGAGAACAGGATTTCCATTGGAGGAGTTAGAGAAAGCACTGAAGGAGCTGAAGGGGCTTGCAACCCCATAAGAACAACAATATCAACCAACCAGAGCTCCCAGGGACTAAACACTACCTAAAGGCTATACATAGACAGACTCATGGCTCCAGCTACATATGTACCAGAGGATGGCCTTGTTGGGCACAAATGGGAGGAGAAGCCCTTGGTCCTGCCAAGGCCGGATTCCTCCAGTGTAGGAAAATGTCAGGGTGAGGAGGCAGGAAAGGGAGGTGATTAGGGAGGGGGAATACCCTTATAAAGGAAGGGGAGGGGGCTTGGATAAGGGCCTTATGGGTGTTAACCAGGAAAGGGAATAACTTTTGAAATGCAAATAAAATATCCAATAAAAAAAAAGAGGAAAAAGTCCCTCACCACCAAAAAATCCAATTGGAGAATAAGATCCAAATGGAGGTCTGGGCAAAAGTTTCAGATGTGATCTTATTCTGTCAGCTTGCAATGGCAGCAGTTAACCTGCAGAATTTTGTTTTTAAACAGAGCAATGAACAAACATAGGGGAGCAGTGGCAGCTTTACTGGAAAGCATTTGCTTAGCAGGAACCATGGGGTCATAATCTCCTTTATTTGGGAAAAACAAAGGAAGTATTATTGAAAATTAGGAAAATATTTGTACTATAATTGAAATTGAATAGAATTAGTTTAGAAAATGTAAAAAAAAAGCCCCAATTTGTTATAAGGTTGCAATCGTATGCCTTTGACCTTTATATCATTACCAACTCTCAAGTTAGACTGGTCTTACTGCTTAAATTGTTAGAAGAAAATAATAATGTGCTGATGTTTGTATGTTACTCGTCCTTTCTTCATTTTGAATCACTCATGTGTTAGAAAATTGGACGAAGTAAAGAATTTCCAGGAATGGTAGTTCAGGCTGATGATGGTCATTGTATCTTCAACCTTGTGTAGAAATTCATTTGATGCATGACTTTGTGCACTTGCCTTTATGATGATAAGAAAATGTGTAAGTATTATTAAGAGCAAAGGGAGTCATTGTACATATGTATAAAAACCAGTGGATACCATTGCTGAGGGGGTGAGCAGTCAATGTTGAAATAAATGGATGGTGATGAGTTAAAAAAAGAGTAAAAAGCCATTTATAGTGTCACACTAAATAACAATAGATTTGTGTCACTTCTAAAGTTTACAGTTACCGTCACTATAATTGGAATAAAATTCAAAGACACTTGCAGTGTATTTGGCATAATTGTAGCCTCTCTCTGGATATAATAACTTTGCATACTGGGATTATGAATTTAAAAACTGCTGCTCCACTGAGTTGTGATGCCGCAGATATTGCTGATAAAATTATTTCTGGCTTAAGGTATTTCCATCTTTGTTGAGCTTCAAGAATGGCATATGCAGTTTGATCATGTTGGTCCTTCTTGTCCTGAGAATATTTTTACTCCTACCCATTTTGATTAAATTTGCCTTTTATAATAGCAACATGTAGGTGGTCGAAATAAATGGTTTGAAACTTAAAATCGATTGCCAGACAAAGTAATTTATTTAATAGAATGGCAGTCAATGACCTATAAGATGGATTGCTTTGGATAATGCATTTTCTTTTTTTTTCAAGTTTCAAATATTTTATTTTCTTACTCATACAGTATGAAGTTCTCTAAAGATTTCACAACATGACATGTACCATGCAGAAGAAAATTTAAACATTCAACATAAACCATGCCCTTCCCACTTCTCTCACACAAACTAAAAAAGAAACCCCCTCATTCCCCAGTGAAGAAATAGTTTGCACTATTTTTTCCACAATGCCAGCCAAGATATGCACAAGCAAGAGATATAGAAAGCATTTGGTAAAATATTTGTAACAAATAATTATGTACAAAAAAAGTCACAAAAGACTAGTTAGTCCCTCTTGAAGCAGAGCACATGGCGGTTGACACTGGGACAGATCACACCACTGGCTGGGATTGCAAGCCATGTATTGATCCAGAGGGAGAAAGTAGTTACATGGAGCAGAGATTTTCACTTTGAGTATTAACATTTCCAAAGTTTGGCAACAACATCTTTTAAAATTATGCAAATTGTGTAAATAAGAGGTACATTTTAAATTGATCTACATGCAAAACTCCATGTCATGCAAAGACACCAAGCACCGGGATTTTTCTTTCACAGACAGAGCCCATGGTATGCAGCACTCAGTTGAAGGGGACAGCAGTGGCAGGCAGGTGTACTCAATTTAATATTCCCTCACCTCGATTCAACCTCCTCCCATTCATCGTTACAAAACCAAATTTATATAGCAAAACTGTATAGGGAAGACTGGCATATAACACTATCCAGAATGTCTTACTTCCAGTACCTTTGCAGAAAAGAGAAGGGATAATGTCAAGTGGTAGAACATGGCGTACTTTTAATGTCACACAAATCTAATTAATCATCATCCATCACTAGTTTTGCGGGCACAACAAAAATCCATCATGTGCTATCTTGCCTTCTGGCAAAGAATTTTAAAAATATGAATGTGGGCAAAATCTGCTCTCCTATGGCATATAGATTAGTAGGATATTCCCCCATTTTAACCACAAACAGGATTTTTACATAAATATGTGCTCATTAAGTATCAGTTGATTTTTTTGGTTAACTGTCTTTTGAAATGCAGAAGGAAAATAAACCCATGATTTGTAGTTTAGTGACAAGTATTTCCTTGTGTACAATGAAACAAGGATGTTTTAAGTCATTGCATGATTGCTTTGGTTTTCTTCACTAAATAATACATTTAAAAAAATCATGACTGCCTCAGAAAACTTCTGACCTTGATAAAAATCACAACTGCTAATTACATTTTTCTCAGGGACACTTAATAAAAATAACAGTGACTACTTAAAAAGTATCAGCCTGAAGCAGCCACAGTGTATGCAGTTCTATGGACACAATAACCTACTCTTGGCAACAGCACTGAACTAGACCTCAAACAGAGATGGATTAAACGCTGCTTGGCAGTAAGACACAGTCCCTGGAAAGATATTCAGAGATATAAATAAAGTTACAGGCTCATTACAAAAGTGTAGTTAAGGTAAATAATAGGGCATTAACAAATGCTTTGTCAAATCTCTCAAAGGAGAAAGCACAGAGAAAGGAAACTAGCTTGCCTAATACCTGGCACAAATTGTACAATCCTCTATCTACATATAAAACTGTGAAATAAAAGCAAGGATGGTATATGTTCTGATTGGCACTTTTGTACTCTAACATTTTGCTTCTGAATCAAGTATATATTAAATTAAAGCCAACCTACTAAAAATGTAGAAAGCCACATATATCTATATGTAAATATTTACATATGTATATATAGATACTTTCTTGTTATAAAAGATGAAGAAAAATAAATCAAAGAGCTACACAGAGAGCATTAAATACACAGAGAGCATTGCTGGACGTCTTGAGCAGATCTTCAGAGATGGAGAAGAAAGCAAAAGCGTTGGGTGGTATTCTTCAAAAAGTCACACATCCACCACCATCTTTTTGTGGATAGCTAGGCCACCTACAACAGTACAGAATTCCTCAAAAGATATTCTCCCATCTCTGTCCTTATCTGCATTTATTATGGTTTTGTCTACAATCTGTTGTAATTGTGTACCTTTCAGATTGTTGCCCGCCATGATCTTCAACATCTGGAAGAGTTCTCCATTGGAAATATAGCCGTCTTTATCCATGTCATAGATTCGGAAAGCAAACCTCAACTTCTGTTCCTTATCGCCTTTGACACTGAACTGAGAGAATCCTTCAAAGAATTCTTTGAAGTCAACTTCTCTATTCCCGTCTGGGTTGAATATATCTATTACCAGCTGTACTAAAGGATTCTGTTGTAACTTAGGCAGAGTCATGAACTCTTCCACGCTCAAAGAACAAGTCAAGCTTCTTGAATCTCTTTCCTAGCCTTTTAATTTCATCAGCATGAAAGTGTGAGCACATTTCCAAAGGGTAACTCGCCTCATTTCCCATCTTGCTAGGCAAGCGGTGCTGGCGGCGGCTGTAGGTTCCTGGGACGTGGCTTTGCTGTCTGGTGCGGGGCAGGGTACTACAGGGCCTGGACCCTGAGTGAGGCGGGTGGAGTCTCGTTTAGAGATGGCGTTGGCGGTAGGAGAGGGTTGCAGCGGCTCACGCTGACCGCAACTTCAAGGCCTGGATAATGCATTTTCAATGATGGGTAAGGAAGAAATGCATTCTTGTCATAACAACATAAACAGACGCAGTCTTATTTATGAAATAAAAAGGTGGAGATGTTGAGAGCATTTGTTGTCACTTTTAGTAAATTGGTAAGAATATTTGAAATTGGGCTAAGACAAGGAAGTAAGCTCCAGAAAAATTGAGCTGAGGAATGTACCCTTGTTTCTTGATCATCTTGATCCATCCCTAGAAACAGTGACCTTGGGACTTTTGTTTATGCCTTGTTTGTTCCATGATTATATTGTTTATGCCTGGTTTATTCCTTGATTACTTTGTTTATGCCTTAGAACTGGCCATATTCTTTGCACATACCTAGAATGAGATTAAAAGCAGACTAGGAGAAATTAAAGCCCCTCCAGCACTTGCTGGAGTCATGTTTTAGTGTTGTCTTTTCTTTCCTTAGTCCTCACTCTGTCCCTTAAAACCCTGTTGATTGACAGAGCTGACTTGGCCAGAAGTTGTATACTTTCTTATAATTTACCCTTTTCTAATAATATTTTACAAAAATAATTATTACAAGAAAAATTAATTACAAATATTCATTTGATATAATAGTAGGACAGCTATCTTAGTCCTCATGCCATACTGAAGTATGCACATCATTTCCTACAATCTGTAGGGTGTTTGGGCTCATATACCTTTAGTTTTTTCCTTAAAGTCATTACTTTAGAGTGGTAATTGCATTTAGGTCAAGAAAAACTTCTGATTAGAGAACTTAATGGCAACAACCTAAAGGCAGCTAATAATACCTTTATATTAAATATGTCCCTCAATGTCTCCATCAAGAATCACAGATAAAACTAAGAAATGTATACTACCCATTATTATTATATTATTTTAATATTTTATTATTATAAAAAATCAAATATTTGTTCCAAATATGACTATGAAAGGGGCTCTCCAACTGCAATTACTCCTAATTTTGGTAATGCCTATCTTGTGCCTAAATGTAAACAATTTGGTATAAATATTCAGTATAAAGGTAAAACAATATTGTGAATGGAAATGTACCTTTAATTCACCTCAGGGAAGTTTTTTCTTCAAGGCTTGCTGTCACAGTCTTTTAACCTAGGCTACTACTGGAATCTTCTAACCTCAATACAGTCACCTAGGCCTAGAATGCCTTCAGTCTCTGAGACTTGCTGGGCTTGATACTGAATAAGTTCTTTCTGATCTCTGGCTTTCTAATTCTACTTGGGTGTTGTGGCTCAAACTCTTCTCCAAGCTGACTGATTCAATCTAGTTTCTTGCTCAGCCTCTGACTTTTTGCTCTCCTGGGCCTCAAACTAACTCTCGCAATCTGTTCTAGTCTTCTACTTCCTTCTCATTCTCTTGCTTTTTCTTTCTTCGGATATGTCTAGCTTGTTCTCTCTCTGTATCTCCTCTCAGCAAAATTGCAATGGTTTAAATGAAAAGGCTTTTTCTTTGTCTCTCTGAGCTGTTCCCTCTCTTTTCTCCTGAGAGTTGGGCACATGCTATTCTGCAGGTCTTTCTATGATTCATCACTTTGCCTCTCAATTAGACATCACTTTCAAAGGTGGGTGCTACCTTCTAAAAACTAGCTCTATCTTCACTGTTTGCTCTTAAAGGTGTACACTAAGGGCATGTCTGCATTCTACACAGAGAGACTAAAGGTGTGGGCTTAGGGCTGAGTCACACAACTAGTAGAAAAAAATGTTTTGTCTGTTTTCTGTTTTTGTGTCTGTTTTGGTTTTGTTTGTTTATTTTTTATCTTCAGATTTTATTCTCCTCTTGGTTCATCCTTCGACTGTTCCACATCTCCTCCCTGCCTACCCTGTCTCCTTGAGAGGTCCCTACCTCACCAACCCCATCAGATTTCTAAACTTCTCCAGTCTCTTGAGGGTTAGACTAAACCCAGACTCAGTAGTCCTCTGCTGTATTTGTGTTGGGGACCTCATATCTGCTGGTGCATGTTGCCTGGTTGGTGATCCAGGGTCTGAGAGATCTCAGGGGTCCAGGTTAATTGAGACTGCTGGTCCTCTTACAGGGTCACCATAGTCATTAGCTTCCCCAGCTTTTTCTTAATTCAAACAGAGGGGTCAGCATCTTCTCTTCATTGGCTCAGTGCAAATATCTACATCTGACTCTTTGAGTTGCTTGTTGGGTCTTTCAGAGGGCAGTCATGTTAGGTCCCTTTGTGTGAGTGCTCCATAGCCTCAGAAATGGTGTCAGGCCTTGAGGACTCCCCTTGCACTGGATCCCCCTTTGGACCAATTGCTGGACCTTCTTTTCCTCAGTCTCATCTCCATTTCCATCCCTGCAGTTCTTCAGACAGGAACAATTATGAGTCAGAGTTTTGATTGTAGGATAGCAAACCCATGCTTCACTTCATGCCCTGTGGACTTTATGCTGTAAGTGGACTCTACAAGTTCCATCTCTCGATTTCATCTAATGTCTCTCTCTTTGATTCCTGAGAGTTTCTCAACTCCCAGGTCTCTGGAATATTCTGAAGGGTCCTCCCTGTCTCCTTCCTCCTGAGGTCTCTTATTTCCATTCTTTTTTCTGGCCCTCAGGGATTTAGTCTTTTTCCCCACCCAATACCAGCTCATGTTTCCTTACCCCAACCACTGTCCCTTTTCCCTCCCAGGTGCCCCCTCCATCCCCCCTTGTGGTTGCTTTCTTCTCCTCCCAAGTGGGACTGAAGCATCCTTACTTGTGCCTTTAAGCTTGTTGAACTTTTAGAATTTTGTGGACTGTATCATGAGTATTCTGTACTTTCTTTTATATATATTTGGCTAATATCCACTTATCCGTGCATGTACTTTTGGGTGTGAGTTACCTCACTTAGGATGATATTTTCTAGTTCCATTCATTTGCCTGCAAATTCCTGATGTCCTCATTCTTTTTTTTTAATTATTTATTTTATTTTATTTTTTCCTTTATGTCCTCATTCTTAATAGCTGAGTAGTATTCCATTTGGTAAATGAATCATATTTTCTGCATCCATTCTTCTGTTGTGGGACATCTGGATTGTTTTCAGCTTCTGAATATCACAAATAAGTCTTCTACGAACATAGTGGAGCATGTGCCCCTGTGGAATGGTGGGGCATCTTTCAGATATATTCCCAAGAGTGGTATTGCTGGGTTTTTAGGTAGATCTATTTCCAATTCTGAGGAACCTCCAACTTGATTTCCAGCATGTTTGTACCAGTTGGCAATCCCACCAGCAATGGAGAAATGTTCTTCTTTCTCAACAGCCTTACCAACATGGGTTGTCACTTGAGGTTTCGAAATTATCCATTTTGATTGGTATAAAGTGAAATCTAAGGTTCATTTGCAATTCTCTGATCACTAAGTACTTTCAATATTTCTTTAGGTGCTTCTCAGCCATTAGTGATTGCTCTGTTGTGAATTCTTGGTTTAGTCCTACACCCATTTTTTGATAAGCTTGTTTATGGTGGTTAGCTTCCTGAATTCTTTATATATTTTGGATATTAGCCCTCTAACAGATGTGGGGTTAGAGAAGGCTATTTTCCTAATGTGTAGGATGTTGATTTGGCTTCTTGACTGTGTCCTTTGCTTTACAGAAACTTTCCAGTTTCAGTTCTTGATCTTAGAGAATGAGCCACTGGAGTTTTCCCTGTGCCAATGAGCTCAAGGCTCTTTTCCACTTTCTTTTCTATTAGATTGAGTATATCTGGTTTTATGTTGCAATCTTTGATTCACTTGGACTTGAGCTTTGTGCAAAGTGATAAATAGGGGTTTATTTTAATTTTTCTACATACAGACAACCAGCTAAACCATTTATTAAAGATGCTTTCTTTTTTCCATTGTATATTTCTGGCGTTTTTTGTAAAATATCGAGTGTGCGTAGGTGTGTGGTTTTATTTCTGGGTCTTCAAATCTATACCAATGATCAGTCTATATGCTTTTGTACCAATACCATGCACTTTTTATCACTATCACTCTGTAGTTGAACTTGAAGCCAGGGCTGGTGATTTCCCCCAGCCATTCTTTTATTATTAAGAATTGTTTTCACTATTCTGCTTTTTTTTCTTTCTGGAGGAATTTGAGAATTACTTTTTCCATGTCTTTGAAGAATTATGTTGGGAATTTGACAGAGATTACATTGAATTTGTAGGTTGCCTTCGGTAGGATGGCCAACTTTTCTATGTTAATTTTGCCAATCTATGAGCATGGGAGATCTCTCCATTTTCTGAAATCCTCAATTTCTTTCTTGAGAGACTTGAAATTCCTGTTATATAGATCTTTCACTTGTTTGGTTAGAATTACCCCCAAGATATTTTGTATTATTTTGGCTATTGTGAAGGGAGTTGTTTCTCTAATTTGTTTCTCAGCCACTTTCTCATTTGTATAGAAGAAGGCTATTGATTTATTTTTATTTGAGTTAATTTTATATCTGGCCACTTTGCTGAAGTTGTTTATCAGCTGGAGAAGTTATCTGTTAGAATTTTTGGGGTTGCTTATGTATACAATCATTTCATCTGTAAATAGTGGTACATTTATTTCTTTTTTGCCAATGTGTATCTCCTTAATCTCTTTTTGTTGTCTCATTTTTCTAGCTAGCACTTCAAGTACTATATTGAATAGATATGGGGAGAGTAGCCATCCTCGCCTTTTCCCTAATTTCAGTGGGATTGCTTCAACTATCTCTCGCTTTAATTTGATATTGGCTGTTGGTTTGCAGTAAATTGCATTTATTGTGTTTAGGTATGAAACTTGAATTCCTGATCTCTCCAATACTTTCAACATAAAGGGGTGTTGTATTTTGTCAAATGCCTTTTCTGCATCTAAGGAGATGATCATGTGATTTTTTTTATATAGTGGATGATGTTAATGGATTTTAATATATTGAACCAACCTTGCATCCACTGTCTAATGAAGCCTACATGATCATGATGAATGATGGTTTTGATATATTCTTGGATTCAGTTTGCAATGATTTTATTGGGCGTTTTTTAATTGAAATTCATAAGCGAGTTGGTCTGAAGTTCTGTTTTTTGGTTGGGTCCTTATTTGGTTTAGGTATCAAAGAAATTGTGGCTTCACAGAATGAATAAGCCAATGTTCATTCTGTTTCTATATTATGAAATAGTTGAGGAATATTGGTATCAGGTCTTCTTTGAAGGTTTGGTAGAATTCTGGACTACATTCATCTGTCCCAGGCTTTTTTGTTTGGGAAGTTTTAATAAATTTTTCTACTTTTTTATGGGATGTGGGCCTGTTTGAATAGTTTACCTGGTCTTGATTTAACTTTGGACAGTGGTATCTGTCTAGAAAACCATCCATTTCAACTAGATTTTCTAGTTTTGTCGAGTATAGCCTTATGTAGAAGGATCTGATAATTTTTAAAATTTTGTCCATTTCTGTTGTTTTGTCTCCCCTTTCATTTCTGCTTTTGTGAATTTGGATACTGCCTTTGGGCCCTTCAGTAAGTTTGGCTAGGAGTTTATCAATCTTATTGATTCTCAAAGAACCAGCTTTTGGTTTTGTTGATTCTTTTTATTGTTTTCCTTTTCCTATTTGGTTAATTTCAGCCCTGAATTTGACTATTTCCTGCTCTCTACTCCTCTTGGGTGAGTTTTTGTTCTAGAGCTCTCAGGTGCGCTGTTTAGTTGCTAGTATAAGACCTCTCAAGTTTTTTTTTAACTAGGCCATTTAGTGCTATGAATTTCTCTTATTCTTGCCTTCATTGTGTCCCATAAATTTGGGTATGATGTGTCAATATTTTCATTAAATTTCAGGGAGCCTTTAATGACTTTCTTTATTTTTCTCTGACCAAATTATCTTTGAGTAGAGTTGTTCAGATTCCACGTGTGTGTGAGATTTCTGTTGCTTTTGTTGTTATTGAAGATCATCCTTTGACCATGGTGGTCTGATAGGGTACCTGAGATTATTTCAATCTTCTTGTATCATTTGAGGGATGTTTTGTGACCAATTATATCATCAATTTTGGAGAAGGTACAATGAGGTGCTGAGAAGAAGGGGTATTCTTTTGTTTTAGAGTGAAATGTTCTGTAGATATCTCTTAAATCCATTTGGTTTATAACTTCTTTTAGTTTCACTGTGTTTCTGTTTAGTTTTGGTTTCAATGACTTGTCCTTTGGTGATAGTGGGGTGTTGAAGTCTCTCACTTTTATTGTGTGGAGTTCTATGTGTGTTTGAGCTTGAGTAAAGCTTCTTTAGATAACACAAATGTGGGGTTCATAGTGAGATTAAATATCTTGTAATGTGTGAACAAAGTACAATATTTTCAGAATATAATAAAATGTTATTACAAATAGTATTCCATCCATCTTATATCCCAGAAGCTGTTGCCTTTATGTGGGATATGATCTTCTAGCTAGGCTGTTTTGTTTGGCCTCGTTGGGTGAGGATGCACCTAGCCTTACAGAGTCTTGATGTGCCAGCATCAGGGATACCCATTACACTCCTTGCCACTTGCTAGATGAGAAGGGCAGTGGGGATGTTGGACGGACTGTCTGACAAGGGTGTTCAGGAGAGGACAGTAAGTAAGATGTAAAGTGAATTAGAAAAAAATTCAATTAAAATAAAAATACATTGCTTTTTTACCTTTTGGCTAAGATCAATTGTAAAATAAAAAAATACTATTCATTTTATCTTGTATTTCAGGTTTCCTTTTATATTCCATTGTAGCTTGATAACTTATCCAATGAATAACCCCTATTAAATAGGTGAACAAAATAGTCTTTTAAAGGCATTTTAATTTTTTTCCTACAAATATACCATTTCGGTGCAGTAGCTTGTAGGACCACAGCCATATAGCTTAGGAGTTAGCACTTTTCTGATGGAACGAAAGTTACTTTTTGTTTCCATCTCTTGTCATAGTCTGTTTTTCTTTACACATTTGATTTCTACAACATTGTGAGATCCCTTTATATTTCTCTACAGCCTTCCTGTTCACCATGTGGCAGCTTTTGTTGTGCATCTGACTTCTTTATCAACATAAGTGACATGGCTTTTTTCTTCTTTTTTCCATTATCAGGCAGATGTTGAGATTCATATTTTGAGTACCCTCAAGATTTGTTAAGATTATAATCATCCTTGTCAAAATGTTTTTTTTTAAATAAACAGGCAAAGAAAATAAAAGCCAGTGAAGGTATGGGACAAAGGATCCATATGCAATATTGGTGAGAACTTGATCTAGTGCCACTACTGTGTAATTTAATATGGAGGCTTCTTAAAGTTAAAACAGCTGAGAACATAATGCATCTCTAAGAACCTAGGTAATAAATGCAAAGGAATGCACGTCTATATAATACAGAGACTCCTGCACATCCACATATTTATTATTACATCATTTATAATAGTCATCAAATGACTTCATCTGTAAAGCCAATAAAACTTAGATATGAAACTTACCTACATGTTAATTAAATGATAAATAAAGAGGTATAATGTATACATTCAAAGACTTTTCCCTTATTTCTAACAATTGAAATATCATCAGTCCTATATATTTTCCTGGGAACACAGTGCTTTCATCCTTTAAGGGTGAAATACACCAGAATCAAAAAGACAAATCAGTGAATGTTTTCTACATATATAGAAGCTGTATTTTACACACACACACACACACACACACACACTCCACATATGAAAAGAGATAGATTATTTTGGAATGAAATGAGAAATGGATTATATATGTGAGTGAAGATATAACACTTACCACTTGTAGAAAAGAAAAAAAATGTTTTTATGTATACTGCAACTAAATAATTTGATCTGAAGACTTATGTCATTCATTTCAATGCTTCCTGGAAAACTAATAGATTTTAAAATGCATATTTGTAACTCTTGCTTTAATTCATGCATGACAACTTTAGCTTGTCATGCATTTGTAAAGTAGAATTGTGGTTGCAGCCATTGTACATTATATGATATATTTTTAAAGTGATAATTACTTTCAAACTGAAAAATTAAGTTTCTAGTAATATATGATTCTGATTGCTTTGAATTATAGGTAATGCACATAATATGACAGAATTTTGTATTACCTATACTGCTATTGGAGATATTATGTACATGCCTTCTTTAATAAAAGTATAATTGAACATCCAAATGACTCTAAAAATGTACAAAATTACATTCTTGTCTTCTGTTCACATAAATATTGATAATTAGATATAGTAGTAAAGGAAAGAAGCAGTACTCAAAAACTTTTCTAAAATAAACAAAATTATATCTCAGTGTGTCCTGATATTCATTTTCTTTTTCTTTTTTTCAATGGAATTTTTTATTTACATTTTAAATGTTATTCCCTTTCCTTGTTCCCCATCCATAAACCCCTATCCCATCTCACCTCCTCCTTCTTCTATGAGGGTGTTCCCCTGCCTGTCCACCCACTCCTTCCCACCTCCAGCCCTGACATTCCCTTAAACTGAGTGGTTGAGCCTTGGTAGAACCAAGGGCTTCTCCTCCCACTGGTGCCCAACAAGGCTAACCTCTGCTACATATGCAGCTGGAGCCCTGAGTCTTCCGATGTGTACTGTTTGGATGGCAGTTTAGTCCCTGGAGGCTCTGGTTGTTGGTATTGTTGTTCTTAAGGGGTTGCAAGCCCCTTCAGCTCCTTCAGTCCTTTCTCTAACTCCTCCACTGGGAACCCCATTCTCAGTTTAATGGTTGGCTGTGAGCATCCACATCTGTTTTTATTGTGCTCTGGCATAGCCTCTTAGGAGACAGCTATATCAGGCTTCTGTCAGCATGCACTTCTTGGCAGCAGCCATATTGTCTGAGTTTAGTTCATTTTCTTTTCTTATTCTTTCAACATTAATTTTAGGAAGTCTTTAGAGACTAAGACAAATCGAACCAATTTTGGTAATGATTAGCTTTGTGCATTTAGTCTTTCAGGTCCTAGTGCAGCCAATAATTGTCCTGTGCTTCCAGTTCTTCATTTTTTGTGTTTTCAGTGAATTGGCACACATATCCTTTGCTTTCTATGGATAACTATATCAGGCAACTGTTAAATTTCACAGTTCATATCTATCCTGGCTCAGGACATGGTGTGATTAAGGTGAACACATCTGCACTTCCTAATCATGATGGGACAGAACAGTAACTTTAACTGGTAGGTACAGAGAATGTGGAAGAGTGAATGTGTACTGAAATTTTTCTTTATATATTGTGCAGACACACTTCCCAGTTCTGGTATAATGAAGAGACAATATTAACAAAATGATTTCAGTTTTTTGGACTATGAAATATATATTATGTTGTACTATATGTACTAGATATCTCATTTGAGATTAGTTTTTCATTGACCCTGATTCTACATATAGTTATTTCACATCAAATGAATGCCTCTAAATTATTTCTTATAAATCTCAAAGTGTCTATGTTGTCCATGATGAGGAAAAAAGTAGGACTAGTCTATTCACCATAACATCGAGTATTGTCTTTATTGGTACTCTGAATATATAAAGTCTTTCTATATGCTGTTTTCCTGTCACATTTTCAAAAATGAAACATTATATTATTACTTTGAGTCAACAGCTCCAAGATTGTCAGGTAGAAAAAATTAAGCCATGTATATATTGTTTGGATTTATTATAGACACAAGTTGTCATGCCATGAAAAACAGCAGTGAGCCATTTAATAAAACCAACAATTTCACTTCCTATATTCCAGAAAGATATCACATCTCCTTGTCTTCTTCCTTTTGGAATTTAACACCAATTCCAAGTGAAATCATTGCAATTAGTAGGTTTTTTTTTCTCTAGGAAAGAAATATATTGGGATAACCAAAGTATGCATATCATAACTCAGAACAGAGCTGTTTTTTCTAATCACTCTAGTATATATGCACAGCCTTCACAAATTATCTCCCTTCTTACTTTAGTCCGCACAATTTCAAAAGAAGAGATAGTGTCTGGTCTTATGTTCTGTATGTTCCAAGAATGATCTACAATGTCCCAAACCAAATTAAAGAATAGCAAATTATTCATAGCTAAAAAGCAAAACATCTTCAAATTAGATACTGAGAACAGGCAACCTAAATCTATTGGGAAATGTTTAAGGCAGTCAAATGGAACTCATACTAAAAGGAGTCCCTTGTAGAGCAGAGTGAGTGATACCTTGTATAAGGATTCCAGTTTAAAGATTAAATATGTAAGATAAGGATGACAACTTCCAGTTGGGCTTCCATGAATTTCCAATGAAGTTCTAATTGAACTATTCCTCCACGTATGGGCTTTCCATGTATGAACTTCCCAATTTTCTGATTCTCTTTACCAATACAGCACTTATATAATGCAGTAAACAATAGAAAAATTCGATGAAAATACCTTACTTTCTAGCTGTTCTCATAGGCACAATGATTTTACTCTTAGGTTCTTTTCCTCTCTTTTCCCTTCCTATCATAGAAACCTCCAGACCTTGGAGGACACTGTCAGAGAAACTTGTTTGGGTCTGAAATATGTAGGAGACAAATACAATTGAGCTCAAACAACACACTACAATTTAATAACCTAATGACCATTAGATTTATTTTTTATTCTTGCTGAGGAACTTTGAAGGAGTCATAAAATGATTTCATAAATACAACTGTGGTGTGGATTTCAGAACACTAACTTAAATAGTCATGGTGACTGGAAATTGATAAAAGAAATCAGTGAATCACATGCAGAGAGTGATTCTTCTATATCAGCATCCTGAGTACAGAAGCTGTTATGTGGGTCTGTCACTACATCATACTCTGATTATTTACTTTTTAGTCTTATTGGTTCCGCTTACTTCTGTGTGTGGGAAGCCAGTATCAAAGCTCATTTCTAGGAGGTACCCATGCTGTATAATTAAAGAAATTTAATAGGTTCCCCATATAAAATTTTTATATATTGTATTATAGTTTTATATATATGTATGCATATATATATTTATGTTTATATATAATATATCTTGCTTGAAATTGACATATATTGTTATTAGAATAATAATGCACATACATATGTGTTTTAAGTGATGTATCATTCAATTTACATTTATACTTTTGGAAAGATAAATAAATTCTTTCATTTCTAATTCTCTGAGGACTATACTACAAGATACAGGAAATGTGAACACAATAACATTTATTAACCATTGATTAAAGTCTTCCATGCCTTAGCTTCCAATTGTTCAAAAGTGATGTAATTTCAGAAGAGTAGCTTCTTTCTTGGCTGCAAAATAATCCTTAAAGTAATTCCTGATTAAAGTAGAAACAAGATAAAACATTCTTATTTGTAAGGTACAATTACGTTTTTTTCACATAGACATTAAAATAATGATAGAAACTTCATTCCATGAAAAGAAAGCACAAATTGGTAGGCATAGATACGTGTATTTTAGACGGAGAAATGTCAAAGAGATTCTAAAGTCATATGCTAATTATTTCCATATGAAAATATCTTGTGTGTTTTGAACCTATTGTGATCAGTTTTTGAGGAAATAAGAGGTACAGATGGGAAAGATTGGAGGAATGAGAATTAAAAGGATCTGATATAGTAACACTTTATAAATTTAAAATGTAAAATGTACCACAATTAATTTATTTTCGTGAAGACAGCTTTTTCAATGATTTTAATTTCATGGCTTACCTTAGATTCTACAGAGGTAGATTCTACAGATATCACAGAGGTAGAATTTTTCTCTCTTTTACCATTGATCAATATAAATGGCATAGAGAAATGAGAGGAAATTTGTATGTGCCTTTTAAGTTTTTTCTATTTATTAAAGATATTACTGAACTATATTAGTTGCATGTTTATTTTTTATTGGATATAATTCTGTCTTTACATTTCAAATGCTATTTCCTTTCTACCCTCTCCCATCTCACTTCTCCTCCCCCTGCTTCTTTAAAGATGCTCCCACTCCCACCCACCCACTCCCACCTTAACACCCTGGCATCCCCTGCACTGGGGAAATGAGTGTTCACAGGATCAAAGGCTTCTCATCCTATTGATACCAGATAATGCCATCCTCTGTTACATATGCAGCTGCAGCCATGGGTCTCTCCATTTATTTGTAATATTCCATGTATTCTTTGAGAATTGTATGAACAGCAAACACATTTATTTTCTGAACTCCACTTGGTGGCATTGTTGTGACTATTGGAAAAATGATATTATCATTACATAGGCATGTTGAAATGTATTTGTGTATTATTAAACAAAGAGATTGCTAGTATAATGTTCTCATGAAATCTTAGTTAACAGAACAATGGAAGATAAGGGCAATTTTTTTTAGAGGTAAACTAATATAACTGATCATGACATTAAAAGTAGATTTTTACTGGAAATAAGAGCACATTCAACCTAATTAACATTCTTGTTTGTGTATATGCCCAAGTAAGTACCAGGAGTATAGGTGGATCTTAAGGTTGAAATCACTACACTTCATTAGTGACCATACAGTTTGTGCTCCCACAAGCAAAAATAAACATTCTACTTTCCCAGTATCCTCATCAGATGAGGTGTATTTATGTATCTTGGCTATTCTAACAGTTGTAATTTCAAATATCAGAGTGATTTTGGTTTGCATTCTCTTGATAGCTAAAGAGGTCGATCATTAACTTAAGCATTTTTTACCAATTCCTTTTCATCTTTTAAGATCTCTCTGCTTTTTAGAACTCATTTTTTGAGGTATTTATTTTCTTCAGTCTTGATTTTTTGGCTTTTTATATATTTTATGTATTAATGTTCTAATTGATATGAAATTGCCCATTTTGTAATCTGTTTATTGCCTTAATTATGTTTTCTTTTACAGTTTCTTGAAGTCATATTTATTAATTTTTGTTCTTAGTGCCTGTGAAATCACTGTCCTGTTACTGAAGAGTAGACACAATGACTAGAAGTAGATGGCTAACACAAAATAAACTCATTTTTTGGTAGACTTTTTGTTTCCTGTTGAGTTTTTGGTATTTTTTTCTCTAATAAGATCTTTTTTGGTACATCACATTATAATTTTGAGTTTTGTGAGATTATTTTTGTTTGTTTCTTGTGTCTTTGTTTTGTTTGTGGTTTTCTATGCTCTTTTGTTTTCTACACAAAGAGAGAAATAAGGGGTATGTGTTTCATTGGTTAGGAATAGGAAATATATGGGGAATGATGGGAGATAGGAAAAACATAATCAAAATACAGTGCAAGAAAAATTTTCAATAAAAAATTAGAAAAGTAAATAATATTCTTTGTGTGAACGGAAAAAATCGCAGATGTTTTGAAGATGTTTCATTGGGAATAAGATTACGTTGAATATCATTCCCCTCACCATTACTTCACATACAAGAGAAACCATTTTAATAAATGTATGTTCTCTCTAGTGAGACTAAACCTACTTGATAATACAAACTAATAGAATCTCATTGTTATAAGGATAGGATTTTATTTTGCACATATAAGTAGGAGGTAACTTTACATAAATACAGTTTTGAAGTATTTTTTGAGTGATATAAAATCAATATCAACATAGATACATTGGTGAGAAAGAGCTACCCATCAAATGCAAGAAATAATTCCAATTGCACAGATGAAATAATAAGAGGATTGCAAAGCACTTAAATTGACTATTTAATTGTAATAAATTTAATTTAAGTGTAAAAACTCCATATGTAATTTTCATATTTTGAAATATATTTATGATATAAATATTATCAAGTATGTATTTCTATATAAAATTGCATGATTGACTGTAACAAGAGTTCTTACTCATTAAGCATTTTCTGAATGTCAGGAAATATTCTAAGACAGCATTTCTCATCCTCAGAAGGAAACAAATACCTTGAAAGTTACTGTCATGTATTTAGTTTCAAAATTAAATTGAAAAATGTGTATGTATGTGTGTGTGTGTGTGAGTGTGTGTGTGTGTGTGTGTGTGTGTGTGTGTGTGTATGTGTGTAAAAGTTGAGATACTCTGGCTAACCAATTAAACACTTAGTCAAGTGTCTTTATGAAGGTATAGAAAGAAAGGAGGTAAATATTTTCCCCAGCTTAAAAATGATGGAGCATTACTGTCAAGTATATTTTCATTACTTATTCATAGCACGATATGCTGAACATGAATATATGTCTTGAATTGGAAATTAAGTAATTGTGTAAAAATTATCAGAATATTTTCTTTAGTCTATTACAAATAAGGTTAATTCTAGTAAATGAGATTTTAGATTTTCTTAAACTAAATTATTCAACTTTATGTTAGAGAATAATTAGAAAAATGGCTGAGCATATTCTTTTGCCTGTGTGGAATATATGACATGGAATAAATAATATATTAAAATTGAAGTTAATTTCATAACTTATATTGACTATTTAATTGTAATAAAATGACATAAACAAAACACTTGGATGGGTGTGTGAAACAGTTTCTATGATTCAATTGAAACATAAAGATAAATTTAGATGTTTAGTCCAGAATTAAACAAACAGATGTGCAGAAAGCCTATGTAATGAAGTGATATCCCCCTTTTCCAGTCCTTTTGTTAACCTTTGTTGCCAGTGATAATAGGTGACCATAGGTCTTACCATATCAGAAAATTTGGGATAGTCAAAAGTAAGGAAGAGATTATTATTTAAATATTCATTTAATTAGTTTGAAATAGAAATAATATTTGTGTGAGGAACTAAATCATTGAGTGTAGAAAGTCAGGAAAAAATTAAAAATTGATATATGAAAATGGTACCTGTAATCCACAAATATTATCAACTTTAATATACTGTTTAAACAAAGCAGTTCTTATTGTTATACAATATGTACAAACCCTCAAACTAATTTTATAATATTCTAAAATAATGGATGGGTATTTGGTATTTTTTGACTTGTTAATTTTCTTTTGCTATAATATTTTTCTTAAATGAACTTCTGTTATTCTCTATTTTCTCTTAAGAATTGTCACTACTTGACTATCATCACAAGTTTTTTCCTCCTTTCTAGAGTTGTTTTTGTCCTAAGATTAATTAAAATCCTCTAATGTGCACATATTTATGACTATATAATAGAAAACATTAAGGATGGGATTCTACACATGCTGTGTTTTCAAAACTGGGATGCATTAATAAGATCTATGAAACTCAAGTAGTAGTATTTTACTTGAGAGAATCTGCATGAGAAATATAAGGAGTTGTGGGTGCTCTTCTATTTGTCTCATCATTTGAATACATTTTCTTCTTCTAAAGGGTGATTCATAATGATGTAAAGAATTTAACAAATGTCTTGGAATTTCATCTCATGGCAATTTCAGAGGATCCAGATCTGCAGCTTTTCCTCTTTGGATTCTTTCTATCAATGTACCTGGTCACTGTGCTTGGGAACCTGCTCATCATCTTGATCATCATCTTTGACTCACACCTCCATACCCCTATGTACTTTTTCCTGTCCAACTTATCTTTGATTGATATATTTTTCATCTCTACCACCATCCCAAAGATGATTGTGGGCCTCAAAATGCATAGCAGAGCTATTTCCTATGCAGGCTGCTTGACACAAATGTCTCTTTTTCTATTTTTTGTATGTATGGATGACATGATTCTAACTGTGATGGCTTATGACCGATTTGTGGCCATCTGTCATCCACTTCGTTACACTGTCATTATGAACCCTCAGGTCTGTGCTGTCTTAATTTTGTTGTCTTTTTCAGTCAGTGTTTTTGAGTCACAGCTGCACAACTTGATTGCCATACAAGTTACTTGCTTCAAGGATGTGGAAATTGCAAATTTCTTCTGTCATCCTTCACAACTCCTTAATCTTGCTTGTTCTAATACACTCAGCAGTAACATAATAATATACTTTATTGGTGTCATACTTGGCATTTTTCCTGTCCTAGGGATCATTTTATCATACTGTAAAATCGTTTTCTCCATTCTGAAAATCCCATCCTCAAGTAGGAAATATAAAGCCTTCTCCACCTGTGGTTCTCATCTGTCAGTAGTTTGTTTGTTTTATGGAACTGGGATTGGTGTGTACCTTGGCTCAGCTGTGTCACATTCTCCACAAAAGAATGCAGTGGCTTCATTGATATACACTGCAGTGAGCCCTATGCTCAATCCTTTCATCTACAGCCTGAGGAATAGAGATATCAGTAATGCCCTGAAGAGATTCCACAGTAGGGTTTTCTAATATTACACCCTATGACTTCCATTTAGGATGCTGGCTTGAAATATAGTATAAAGTCTGTTTGTTCCCAAAATATGTGTGAAGTTGTTGAATAAATTCTGCATCAGGATTTGCACTTATATTGTTTTTTGTTTGTTTAAAATTTGCTTATTTCTTGAAAACATTATCACTGTGGTTGGGATGAATGTGCGATGGCGAGTAAGTATTTTAACAAATTAATGCCAAATTTCACTTCAGAAATTTGAATGCTTATTCAATATGGATGGTATTTATTCTTGCCCACGACTGTGTGTGATTCTGTATGTGTTTCTGTGTGTGTGTGTGTGTGTGTGCTGTGTGCATGTGTGTGCGTGTGCCTGTGTGTGTGTGTTTAAAATGCATAGGTAGTTAAGCTATCATTCTGAAACATTAGCAATATGTAATAATTTGAAGACTATACTAGAGGTTTTAAAATTGTACATTTCACTTAATTCCAGATCCAATTACTGCTTAATGATCAGAATATTCAGTAGATATTTGCATAATAATTTAATTCATTGCTTTTTATTTATTCTTTGAGATTTTCCTAAATGTATATGATGAATTCTGGTCTAAATCAAACCTCCATTATTTCTTATACTCCTCCCAACCCAATAAATTCCCTCTCCTCTCACTAAGTTTGCACCTTGCTTTTCTGTCATTATGTAATTTTTTTGTTTGCGATCCAGTAGGTTAACCAGGACCACACACATATACATGATTTTTAAGCAATCTATTGGTCCACAAGTGATTCACAGTGACATCACTAAGGACAATGCCTTTTCTCACAGCCTTAGACTGATATTAGCTCTGCCATATGGATCAATCCCTATGAGTCCTTTCAGTTATGGGGCTTACTTTAATAAGCTGAGTCTTGGTAAGATCCTGTTAGTTCAAGAGAACCATCTCCATATTGTTCTTATGAAACATTATTTACTGCTGTCTAATGAGTTATCATGTTAATTCATTCTGCTTTCTCTGTAATAATTACTGAGACCTGAATGGATCACACTGGTTTAATATGTAAAGATAATCATACTTTATCTTATCATTTGGATCAAGCATAACTCTTGGCATTAGTCGAAAAGGGTTGTAAAGAGAAGCTTCTTTGGGATTTTGATTGAGGATAATCATTGTCTAATGGTATAATATTTAAGAGGTAGTATGATAGTGTGTACATTTTGTATGACAAATCAAATTGATTCACCCTTAGTTCTTGTGACACCAACAATTCTAGGCTTTGACCACAGCAGTGAGCAACAACTCTCTTGTATGGATTGGGCAACAGACCAGAAAATAGTTGATTGTCCTCTTAATATTGGTGACATGTTTGCAACAGTATATATTGTTAACTTGGCTAGCTGGTAAAAAAAAAAAGCAATATTCAAAGCTGAGAAAGACTACTCTTGATTTATGCAAATACAGTTTTTTATCATATGAAACCATTAATCTCTCTCATCTTTATTCTTCTTCCAATGAATCTGTTCATATTTACTAACACTCTTTCTATTTTCATGTCTGATTTCTTTGCTTTTAATATTCTTTATTTTGTTTTTTGTTTGTGAATTGATGAACTTAATTTGAGTTTTATATGTGAACATGGATGTGCAAACATATTTTAGAATGTTTATATAGTTGTAGGTATCCATATAACTTAAAAAAAACTATTTAGACTTATTTACATCTTCCATATTCACTCCTCTGACAATCACTCATGTCCAACCAAATATATTCCATAATTTTCATTTAGCTTTTATACAGTGCAGTATTTATCTCACCTACGTTCAACATGTAAGCCTTTATTATCATCTATTCTTTATGAAATGCAGAAACCTAAAAATACAAAAATAATATCCAAAAGTGAGAAGCATATGAATTCATGTTTCTGGACCTGACATGTCACTGAGAGTTATTGATTCTACCTCAATTCATTTACCTTGAGTTTTACTTATTTTTAAGAGTAGATTAGTAGTATTCCAATATATAAATATGCTACAATTTAATTATCCATCCATTGGTTAGGGAAACATTGAACTGTTTACAGTTTATGGCATACATATAATATTTCTACAGATTATGGAATGTGAGAACAGAAACAGTTAAATTTGGGTTTCTAGCTGGATTCCAAACTTCGCGGAGCCCTGCCTGCAGCTCACTGCTAGCGAACCCCGTGGGAGAGAAAGCTCACCACCTGGACAAGTGGGCACTCCAAGACTACAGAGTGGGAGAGACCACCAATACTGCCCACCCCTGCCCACATCCCTGGCCCAAAAGGAAACTGTATACGGCCCCTGGGAAATGGTAGATAGGTGCACTGTAGCTGCAGACCCCGTGCGTCTGAGACACCTCCGGAACCTAAAGGGTCCGGATTAACAGCTCTCTGCACCCAAATCCCATGGGAGGGAGAGCTAAACCTTCAGAGAGGCAGACAAGCCTGGGAAGCCAGAAGAGACTACACTCGGCCCACATTTCTGACTCACAGGAACACACAGGAACGCTTCAGGCCCACAGGAACAGCTGAGGACCTGTAGACAGGAAAAACTACATGCCCGAAAGCAGAACACTCTGTTCCCATAACTGGCTGAAAGAAAACAGGAAAACAGGTCTACAACACTCTTGTCACACAAGCATATAGGACAGTCTAGCCACTATCAGAAATAGCAGAACAAAGTAACACCAGAGATAATCTGATAGTGAGGGGCAAGCACAGGAACCCAAGCAACAGAAACCAAGACTACATGGCATCATCGGAGCCCAATTCTCCCACCAAAGCAAACACTGAATATCCAAACACACCAGAAAAGCAAGATCTAGTTTTAAAATTATATTTGATCATTATGTTGGAGGACTTCAAGAAAGACATGAAGAACTCCCTTAGAGAAACGCAGGAAAACATAAATAAACAAGTAGAAGCCTATAGAGAGGAATCACAAAAATCCCTGAAAGAATTCCAGGAAAACACAATCAAACAATTGAAGGAATTAAAAATGGAAATAGAAGCAATCAAGAAAGAACACAGGGAAACAACCCTGGATATAGAAAACCAAAGGAAGAGACAAGGAGCCGTAGATACAAGCATCACCAACAGAATACAAGAGATAGAAGAGAGAATCTCAGGAGCAGAAGATTCCGTAGAAATAATCGACACAACTGTCAAAGATAGTGTAAAACGGAAAAAGCTACTGGTTCAAAACATACAGAAAATCCAGGACTCAATGAGAAGATCAAACCTAAGGATAATAAGTATAGAAGAGAGTGAAGACCCCAGCTAAAAGGACCAGTAAATATCTTCAACAAAATCATAGAAGAAAAATAACCTAACCTAAAGAAAGATATGCCCATAAGCATACAAGAAGCCTACAGAACTCCAAATAGATTGGACCAGAAAAGAAACTCCTCCTGTCACATAATAGTCAAAACACCAAATGCACAAAATAAAGAAAGAATATTAAAAGCAGTAAGGGAAAAAGGTCAAGTAACATAGACTAAGAGAAGTCATGAACCAAATGGACTTAACAGATATTTATAGAATATTCTATACTAAAGCAAAAGGATATACATTCTTCTCAGCACCTCATGATACTTTCTCCAAAATTGAGCATATAATTAGTCAAAAAACAGGCCTCAACAGGTACAGAAAGATAGAAACAATCCCATGCGTCCTACAGACCACCACGGCCTAAAGCTGGTCTTCAATAACAATAAGGGAAGAACGCCCACATATACATGGAAGCTGAACAATGCTCTACTCAATGATAACCTGGTCAAGGAAGAAATAAAGAAAGAAATTAAAGACTTCTTGGAATTTAATGAAAATACATTAAACAACTGTACCCAACATACGCAAACTTATGGGACACAATGAAAGCTGTGCTAAGAGGAAAACTCATAGCTCTGAGTGCCTGCAGAAAGAAACAGGAGAGAGCATATGTCAGCAGCTTGACAGCACACCTAAAAGCTCTAGAACAAAAAGAAGCAAATACACCCAGGAGGAGTAGAAGGCAGGAAATAATCAAACTCAGAGCTGAAATAAACCAAGTAGAAACAAAAAGGACCATAGAAAGAATCAACAGAACCAAAAGTTGGTTCTTTGAGAAAATCAACAAGATAGATAAACCCTTAGCCAGACTAACGAGAGGACACAGAGAGTGTGTCCAAGTTAACAAAATCAGAAATGAAAAGGGAGACATAACTGCAGAATCAGAGGAAATTCAAAAAATCATCAGATCCTACTACAAAAACCTATATTCAAAAAAACTGGAAAATCTGGAGGAAATGGAAAATTTCCTAGACAGATACCAGGTACCGAAGCTAAATCAGGAACAGATAAACCAGTTAAACAACCCCATAACTCCTAAGGTAATAGAAGCAGTCATTAAAGGTCTCACAACCAAAAAGAGCCCAGGTCCAGACGGGTTTAGTGGAGAATTCTATCAGACCTTCATAGAAGACCTCATACCAATACTATCCAAACTATTTCACAAAATTGAAACAGATGGAGCACTACCGAATTCCTTCTATGTAGCCACAATTACTCTTATACCTAAACCACACAAAGACCCAACAAAGAAAGAGAACTTCAGACCAATTTCCCTTATGAATATCGATGCAAAAATACTCAATAAAATTCTGGCAAACCGAATCCAAGAACACATCAAAACAATCATCCATCATGATCAAGTAGGCTTCATCCCAGGCATGCAGGGATGGTTTAATATAACAAAAACCATCAACGTGATCCATTATATAAAGAAACTGAAAGAACAAAACCACATGATCATTTCATTAGATGCTGAGAAAGCATTTGAAGAAGTCAAAATATTACTATTTGCACATGATACAATAGTATATTTAAGTGATCCCAAAAGTTCCACCAGAGAACTACTAAAGTTGATAAACAACTTCAGCAAATTGGCTGGGTATAAAATTAACTCAAATAAATCAGTAGCCTTCCTCTACACAAAAGAGAAACAAGCCGAGAAAGAAATTAGGGAAACAACACCCTCCATAATAGTCCCAAATAATATAAAGTACCTCGGAGTGACTTTAACCAAGCAAGTAAAAGATCTGTACAATAAGAACTTCAAGACCTCTGAAGAAAGAAATTGAAGAAAACCTCAGAAGATGGAAAGATCTCCCATGCTCATGGATTGGCAGGATTAATATAGTAAAAATGGCCATTTTACCAAAAGTTATCTACAGATTCAATGCAATCCCCATCAAAATACCAATCCAATTCTTCAACAAGTTAGACAGAACAATTTACAAATTCATCTGGAATAACAAAAAATCCAAGATAGCTAAAACTATCCTCAACAATAAAAGGACTTCAGGGGGAATCACTATCCCTGAATTCAAGCAGTATTACAGAGCAATAGTGATAAAAAACTGTATGGTATTGGTACAAAGACAGACAGATAGACCAATGGAATAGAATTGAAGACTCAGAAGTGAACCCACACACCTATGGGCACTTGATTTTTGACAAAGGAGCCAAAACCATCCAATGGAAAAAAGATAGCATTTTCAGCAAATGGTGCTGGTTCAACTGGAGGTCAACATGTGAAGAATGCAGATCAATCCATGCTTGTCACCTTGTACAAAGCTTAAGTCCAAGTGGATCAATGACCTCCACATCAAACCAGATACACTCAAACTAATAGAAAAACATAGTGGGGAAGCATCTGGAACACATGGGCACTGGAAAAAATTTCCTGAACAAAACACCAATGGCTTATGCTCTAAGATCAAGAATAGACAAATGGGATCTCATAAAACTGCAAAGCTTCTGTAAGGCAAAGGACACTGTGGTTAGGACAAAACAGCAACCAACAGATTGGGAAAAGATCTTTACCAATCCTACAACAGATAGGGGCTTATGTCCAAAATATACAAAGAACTCAAGAAGTTAGACCTCAGGGAGTCAAATAACCCTATTAAAAATGGAGTTCAGAGCTAAACAAAGAATTCACAGCTGAGGAATGCCAAATGGCTGAGAAGCTCCTAAAGAAATGTTCAACATCTTTAGTCATAAGGGAAATGCAAATCAAAACAACCCTGAGATTTCACCTCACACCAGTGAGAATGGCTAAGATCAAAAACTCAGGACAGCAAATGCTGGCGAGGATGTGGAGAAAGAGGAACACTCCTCCATTGTTGGTGGGTTTGCAGACTGGTACAACCATTCTGGAAATCAGTCTGGAGGTTCCTTAGTAAATTGGACATTGAACTACCTGAGAACCCAGCTATACCGCTCTTATGCATATATCCAAAAGATGCCCCAACATATAAAAAAGACACGTGCTCCTCTATGTTCATAGCAGCCTTATTTATAATAGCCAGAAGCTGGAAAGAACCCAGATGCCCTTCAACAGAGGAATGGATACAGAAAATGTGGTACATCTACACAATGGAATATTACTCAGCTATCAAAAACAATGACTTTATGAAATTCGTAGGCAAATGGATTGAACTGGAAAATATCATCGTGAGTGAGGTAACCCAATCACAGAAGAACACACATTGTATGCACTCATTGATAAGTGGCTATTAGCCCAAATACTTGAATTGCCCTAGATGTCCAGAACACATGAAACTCAAGACGGATGATCAAAATGCGAATGCTTCACTCCTTCTTTAGAAGGGGAACAAGAATACCCTTGGCAGGGAATAGGGAGGCAAAGATTAAAACAGAGGCAGAAGGAACACCCATTCAGGACCCTCATGTGGCCCATACTTATACAGCCACCCAATTAGACAAGATGGATGAAGCAAAGAAGTGCAGGCCAACAGGATCCAGATGTAGATATCTCCTGAGAGACACAGCAAGAATACAGCAAATACAGAGGCTTATGCCAGCAGCAAACCACTGAACGGAGAACGGGACCCCCGTTGAAGGAATCAGAGAAAGGACTGAAAGAGCTTGAAGGGGTTTGAGACCCCATATGAACAACAATGCCAACCAACCAGAGCTTCCAGGGACTAAGCCACTACCCAAAGAGTATACATGGAGTGACCCTGGGCTCCAACCAGGTAGCAATGAATGGCCTAGTAAGAGCACCAGTGGAAGGGGAAGCCCTTGGTCCCTGCCAAGACTGAACTCGAGTGAACGTAATTGTTGGGGGAGGGCGGTAATGGGGGAGGCTGGGGAGGAACACCCATATAGAGGAGGAGGAGGGGGTTGGGGGATGTTAGTCTCGAAACCGGGAAAGGGAATAACATTTGAAATGTAAATAAGAAATACTCAAGTTAATAAAAAAAAAAGAAACAGTTAAATTCATATTTCTTCAGTGGAATATATTTTTCTTCATTTTGTTTTTAAGGTTAGAATGTATTTGTAATGTAAGATATAAAGGAAGTTTAGAAAGATGTAAAAGAAATTTAGATATTTAGAAACATCAGTATTCCATTTCTGATGATACCTTTGAGTGTGTATGTGATTTCCACTTTTTACACTTCAAGTATAATATCAGATATATTTCTCTTTCTTGGCATTAATTTGTCTGAGATTTGTTGCTAAAGTCATGAAATGTAAACAAAATCACCTAAAAAAAATCTATGAAAAAGGAGTTCATTCATGGAAACAATCAATAAGATTAACAAATTATCATCCGAGTTAGCACAAAGGCAGAGAACGAATAACTAAATTTATAACAACAATGACAAAAAGAAAACAAAACTAGATATCATGACAGTTGTTGGGTCGGGGAAATGGAATGAATCCCTGAGGGCCAGGAGAAAAAAATGGAAATAGGTGATCTTGGGAGGTAGGAGGTTGGAAAAACCCTCTAGAATGTACCAAAGACCAGGGAAGTGGGAGACTCTCAGGACTCAAAGGGGGGACCCTAGATGAAAGGCCCTACAGTGGGGAGAGGGAACTTATTGAATCCACCTACAGCAGAAAGAGAAGGCATCAAGTGAGGGATGGGGTTGTTATCCCACAGCCAAAGCTCTGACCCATAATTCTTCCTGTCTGAAAGAATTGCAGAGACGGAAATGGAGAAGAGCCTTAGGAAAAGAAGGTCTAGCAACAGGCCCAAAGTAGATTTCAGCTGAAGGGGTGGCCCTAAGACCTGTCAACATTACTGAAGTTAGGGGGCATTTACAAAAGGGGATCAACCATGGCTGCTCTCCAAAAGACCCAACAAGCAGCTTAAAGAGTCAGATGCAGATATGTGCACCCATGTAGGAAGTCGTATTGGATTTGTGCCTGTCAATTTTGTGACTGTATAGCTCAGAATGCCTACGTGACTCTTGGCTACATGGCCACAGATGTTCAATCTTGAAATGACTGCCATAAAGCCTTGAGATTGTTGGATAAAAGCCTCTCCCATGAATTTACGGCACAAGAAGATAACAACCACAGAATGCTTCAGCCCGAGTAAATACCAGATGTCTCACAGTATAATCGTCTCCTATGTAACCTGTCTGACTTGCATATCTCTCTTCAGGATATTTGTATACTTCTGGATGGCATGTTTCTGACTATGACGGTTTATGACACATTTGTGGCTATTTGTCACCTTCTGCATTACCCAGTCATTATGAACTCATGGCTCTGCAATGTCTTAGTTTCAGTGTCTTCTATGATTTGCATCATGGAATCCCAGATTCTCAATTTGCATGTTTTACACTTTATGTATTTTAATAATGGTAAAATACCATTTTTTCTGTAATTCTTCTCATGCCCTTAATGTTACTTGTTCTGAGACCTTTTCCAATAACAGTATAGGATTTTTTTCTGGCATTATCTTTGATTTTACCTGCATCCCAGGGATCCTTTAATAAAAAATTGTATCCAACATTATGAAAATCTTGTCCAAAGGTGGGAGGTACAACATCTTCTCCAACTCTAGGTCTTACCTCTCTGTTATTTGTTTATTTTGTGGAACAACGGGCTGATGTGTATCTTGGCTTCTCTGTGTCAGACACTTCCCTGGGGGTCATGGTGTCTTTAGTTATTTACATTGTGCTCGCTCCTATGCTGAAACCCTTCATTCAGAGTCTAAGAATCAGAGGTCAAAGAAATTAAAGATGCACCATGAAGAATTCATAGCAGAACAACCTTATCATAGTATGCAAGAAAAGCAGTTTAAATGTATCTTGAAGAGCACAGAAATAATATACATATACACTAAGCAATTCTTCAATTAGACAACATATTACTGGAAATTTTTGCTTAATTTCTAGTAAGATTTTGACAGGCATTGTTGGAAATGAGAGGAATGACAAAGTTTCTGTTTGAGAAAGTAGAACTTTCTTGAAAATGTTTCTTGTTGTTAGCAGCACTATATTGTGTATTCAATCTATGATACTAAGTACTAAACTTGAGAATGGAACAAAAAGTAAAATATTTCTTCTTCACTTTACTATGATATGAACCTTAATAATTGGCAAATAAGGTTTGGTAAAATAATAAAATTGGGAAAAATCAATAAATGAACTATGATCTTCAGCAAGAAAAATATTCAGAAAAAAACAGATGTTTATCTTATATATTTTATCATTCATATGAAAATTAGAAGTCATTAGTTTTAAGCCAACCTAGGCATGAAAGTATGAGTTCTATGTATAAAGCTTTTAATATCTTAAAAGTTTTGACAATTTCCATCACTTCAGTTTAAAAGTTTCATATTTAATAGGAAGATTTAAGTATCTTCTCCTTCTTGGGTATGTTTTTCATGTAATTCTGAGGCTGAGTTCAGATAAGTCTTAAAAGACTTATTCCCAAGTTATTGGACATCAAACTTGATATGTATTTCAGTTTCATATTCTTGATGTTGACCCACCTAAGAAGCAAAGGAAATCACTGTTTCTTAAATAAAGAGATATGTGTAGAACTTTCAGAATAATTTGTTGTTTTCAATAATAAAAGCATGTTTTTTTCACATAAACAGAGAGGACAAAGTTACTGTGTTATATTTAGTCTTAAGGAGAAGGAATGTTTATTTTGATATGTATCTGGGATTTTTCATTCAAATGTTTGTTTTATGCTCACATTGTTGCTACTTCTCTTAAATGTCATACTTATATCCACAATAAGATAAGACAAATATTCATAAACCATGAAGCATACAAAGGGCTTTATCACAGTTGTCAGACACTGAGGTATGTCTAGTTTATTGTTTAAATTCATTTATATAATCATTCCCATATGGGGAGATTCACAATATTGTTATGTTATGAAAGCAAACACCACTTTATTCTTGTGCAATTTATATCATTCATTATTTATTTTTTGCAATATTTTAATGTTTCTTTACAAAATTTATATGTAGTATTTTGATTATATTTATCCCCAAATCCCCATTCTTTCAGAATGATCTTTAATTATGTACATCATACAAATACATACTCATTCTTCTATGGATCACAAAGAACATTATCCCTGGCCTTCCCTCCATACCTTATTGCTATGTCCTAGGCCCCCACTTGGGCAGATATTCCCTCTTGAATCAAGACATAAGGCATGACTATTAGAAGACCAGACTCCAATACAAGAACTCCTTGTGTACACGCTAGCTGAGCATAGCATTAAAATAAGTATATCTATCCAGGTATAGAAAGACCCATACAACAAAGACAAACCTAGAAATTAGTGCCTTGACCTGTGATAATAACAAATCTAGATCCAGAGATGCCATTGTGAAACTGAAATTGATGAAAACCAGGGAAATATATCAACACAAGAATCCAAATATCCTCCCACAGCAGGTCCAGAATATTTCAACATGGCTGAAGCACAAGAAATGCACCTTAAATCCAAATATATTAAGATGATAGAAGTCCTTAAGGAGTGATGAATCAACTCCAGGCAGGCTGCTTACCCACAGACCTCCACACTCTTTTCGAAGTTTCTTTTTTTTTAATTGGATATATATTTTTTTTAAATTTGCAGTTCAAATGTTATCCCCTTTCCTGGTTTACTGTCTATAACCTCCTATCTGATCCCCACTTCTTCTATGAGGGTGTTCCCCCCAAACACCCATCCCTTCCTTTCTTCCTGCCCTGACATTCCCCTACACTGTATGGGGGGTAGAGTCTAGCCTTGGCAGGAATATGGGTTCTGGATTAACAATCAAAATGTAAATAAGAAATACCCAAGTTAATAAAGATGGTAAAATGCATTTTATTTATTTATTTATTTATTTATTTATTTATTTATTTATTTATTAACTTTACTTCCCAATATCAGCTCCTCATCTTCTCCCAGAACCTCCTCATACAAGTTCTTCTCCATTTCTCCTTCCCCTTTTCCAAAGAAAAGGGAAAGACTCTCTCTGAGTGTCACCCACATCCTACTAAACATGCCTGCGCACTAAACAAGCCCACCCCTACTCCTGTAATATCAAGTTGCTTGGGGAGTAAGCACATCCTCTCTATTTGAGGCCATAAATATCTGTCCATTTACAGGTATGGGATCCACAGACAAGCAGACAGGCAACATGCTCGGAGTCAGCCCCTGCTCCAGTTGTTTGGCTACATGTATGAAGACCAAGCTGTTTATCTGCTATTTATGTGCACAGGGCCTAGGTGGAGCCCATGCTCACTCTTTGTAGGTTATTCAGTTTCTGCAAGTCCAAAAGGGTCCAAATTAGTTGTCTCTGTTGATCTTCCTGTGGAATATGTATTCTCTTCAGATTCCTCAACCTTTACCCCAACTCTTCTCTAAGAGTCCCCAAGCTCCATCCAATGTTTAGGTATGCTTCTCCTTATCTCTTTTAATTGGCTGCTGTGTGGAGCCTCTTAGAGGACAGTTATGCTAGGTTCCTGTGTGCAAGTATAACAGAGTATCATTAACAGTGTCAGGGATTGGTTCTTGCTCATGAGATGAGTCTGAATTTGGGGCAGACATTGGTTGGCCATTCCCTCAGATGAAACTGTTATAAAGGAAAACATTTAATTGGGGTCAGCTTACAAGGTCAGTGGTTTAGTCCATTATCACCATGGTAGAAAGCATGGTGGTGTCCAGGCAGACATGGTACTGGAGAAGCCAAGTGTTCTATATATGGATAGGCATTCAGAAGAGGGAGAGAAAGATCTATTCTTTTACAACTTGTTTCACCTTGATCTCTTTCAGTTGTCTTATTATTCTTACCAAGACTTCAAGTATCGTATTGTATATGTATGATAAGAATAGGCAATCTTGTCTTATTTCTTAATTTAGTGTAAAGGCTTTGAATTTCTCCCATTTAGGTTGTTTTCAGTGCATTTGCTCTAAAAATGTCTTCATTATGTTAAGCATGTCCCTTTATATCTAATCTCTCTAGGACTTTTGTCATGAAGGGCTTGTTCAATTTTCTCAAAGGAATTTATCATATTTAAAGAGATGATATTTTTAAGTATTCTTCATATGCTGGTTTACATTTATTGATTTATGCTTCTAGAACTACATATAGACCTCTGGGATGAAACTTCTTTGATCATGGTGGCTCGTGTGGATATTTTTGATGTGTTCTGAGATTTGGTTTGTAAGGACTTTATTGAGAATGCTTGTACCAATATTCATAAGGGAAATCTATCTGTAATATTTTCTTTGTTGGTTATTTATGTGGCTTAAGTATCAGGGTAACTCTGGTCTAGACAAAAAGAACTCCCTTAGAGAAATGCAGGAAAATACAAATAAGCAAGCAGAAGCCAATAAAGAGGAAACACAAAAATCCCTGAAAGAATTACAGGAAAACACAATCAAACAGGTGAAGGAATTAAAAATGGAAATAGAAGCAATAAAGCAAGCACAAAGGGAGACAACCCTGAATATAGAAAACCAAAGGAAGAGACAAGGAGCCGTAGAATCAAGCATCCCCAACAGAATACAGAGATAGAAGAGAGAATCTCAGGAGCAGAAGATTCCATAGAAATCATCAACACAACAGTCAAAGATACTGTAGAATGGAAAAAGCTACTGGAACAAATTATACAGAAAATCCAGGACATAATAAGAAGATCAAACCTAAGGATAATAGGGGCAGAAGAGAGTGAAGACTCCCAGCTCAAAGGACCAGTAAATATCTTCAAAAAATCATAGAAGAAAACTTCCCTAAACTAAAGAAAGAGATGCCCAAAAACATACAACAAGCCTACAGAACTCCAAATAGATTGGATCAGAAAAGAAATTCCTCACGTCACATAATAGTCAAAACACCAAATGCACAAAACAAAGAACGAATATTAAAAGCAGTAAGGGAAAAAGGTCAAGTAACCTATGAAGGCAGACCTATCAGAATCACACCAGACTTCTCACCAGAGACTAGAAAAGCCAGAAGATCCTGGACAGAAGTCATACAGACCCTAAGAGAACACAAATGCCAGCCCAGGTTACTGTATCCAGCAAAACTCTCAATTGACATAGATGGAGAAACCAAGAATTTCCATGTCAAAACCAAATTTACACAATATCTTTCTGCAAATCCAGTCCTACAAAGGATAAATGGTAGAGCCCAACACAAGGAGGCAAGCTACACCCTAGAAAAAAGGAAGAAAGTAATCGTTTTGCAATAAAACAAAGAGAAGGAAAGCACACAAACATAATCTCACATCCAAACATGAATATAACAGGAAGCAAAAATCACTATTCCTTAATATCTCTCAACATCAATGGACTCAATTCCCCAATTAAAAGACACAGATTAAGAGACTGGATACATAATGAGGACCCAACCTTTTTCTGCTTACAGGAAACACACCTCAGAGACATAGACAGACACTACCTCAGAGTAAAAGGCTAGAAAACAACTTTCCAAGCAAATGGTCTGAAAAATCAAGCTGGAGTAGCCATTCTAATATCGAATAAAATCAATTGTCAACCAAAAGTCATCAAAAAAAGATAAGGAAGGACATTTCATATTCATCAAAGAAAAAAAGCAACCAAGATGAACTCTCAGTCCTAAATATCTAGGCTCCAAATACAAGGGCACCTACATACATAAAAGAACCTTACTAAAGCTCAAAGCACAAATTGAACCTCACACAATAATAGTAGGAGATTTCAACACCCCACTCTCATCAATGGACAGATCATGGAAACAGAAATTAAACAGAGACATAGACAGACTAAGAGAAGTCATGAACCAAATGGATTTAACAAATAGTTATAGAACATTCTATCCTAAAACAAAAGGATATACCTTCTTCATAACGACCTCATGGTACTTTCTCCAAAATTAACCATATAATTGGTCAGAAAACAGGCCTCAACAGATACAGAAAGACAGAAATAATCAAATGCGTCCTGTCAGACCACCATGGTCTAAAGCTGGTCTTCAATAACAGTAAGGGAAAAATGCCCACATATACATGGAAGTTGAACAATGCTCTACTCAATGATAACCTGGTCAAGGAAGAAATAAAGAAAGAAATTAAAGACTTCTTAGAATTTGATGAAAATACATTAAACAACTGTACCCAACATACCCAAACTTATAGGACACAATGAAAGCTGTGCTAAGAGGAAAACTCATAGCTCTGAATGCTTGAAGAAAGAAACAGGAGAAAGCACACATACATCAGCAGCTTTACAACACACCTAAAAGCTCTAGAACAAAAAGAGGGAAATACACCAAGGAGGAGTAGAAGGCAGGAAATAATCAAACTCAGAGCTGAAATCAACCAAGTAGAAACAAAAAGGACCATTCAAAGAATCAACAGAACCAAAAGCTGGTTGAGAAAATCAACAAGATAGATAAACCCTTAGCTAGACTAACAAGAGGAGACAGAAAGTGTGTCCACATTAACAAAACTGAAAAGGAAAGGGAGACATAACTACAGAATCAGAGGAAATTAAAAAATCATCAGATCCTAGTATGAAAGCCTATATTCAACAAAACTTGAAAATATGGAGGAAATGTTCAATTTCCTAGACACATACCAGGTACAAAAGTTAAATCAGGAACAGATAAACCATTTAAACAACTCCATAATTCCTAAAGAAATAGAAGTAATCATTAAAGGTCTCCCAATCAAAAAGAGCCCAGGTCCAGATGGGTTCAGTGCAGAACTCTATCAGACCTTCATAGAAGACCTCATACCAATACTATCCAAACTATTCCACAAAATTGAAACAGATGGAGTGGTACCAAATTCCTTCTATGAAGCCACAATTACTTTCATACCTAAACCACACAAAGACCCAAGTAAGAAAAAGAACTTCAGAACAATTTTCCTTATGAATATCAACATAAAAATACTCAATAAAATTCTTGCAAACTGAATCCAAGAACATATCAAAACAATCATCCAGCATGATCAAGTAAGCTTCATTCCAGGGATGCAGGGATGGTTTAATATATGGAAAACCATCAACGTAATCCAATATGTAAGCAAACTGAAAGTTACAAACCACATGATCATTTTACTAGATGCTGAGAAATCATTTGACAAATTCAACACCCCTTCATGATAAAAGTTCTGGAAAGAACAGGAATTCAAGGCCCATACCCAAACATAGTAAAAGCTATATACAGCAAACCAGTAGCTAATATTAAACTAAATGTAGAGAAACTTGAATCAATCCCACTAAAATCATTGACTAGACAAGGCTTCCCACTCTCTCCCTACTTATTCAATATAGTTCTCATAGTCCTAGCCAGACCAACAAAAGGAGATCAAAGTGATAGAGTTTGGAAAGGAAGAAGTCAAAATATCACTATTTGCAGATGATGTGATTGTATATTTAAGTGATCACAAAAGTTCAAGTAGAGAATTACTAAACCTGATGAACACCTTCATCAAAGTGGCTGGTTATAAACTTAACTCAAATAAATCAGTAGCCTTCCTCTGCACAAAAGAGAAACAAGCCGAGAAAGAAATTAGGGAAATGTCACCCTTCATAATAGTCCCAAATAATATAAAATACCTCAGTGTGATTTTAACCAAGTGGGTGAAAGATCTTTATGATAAGAACTTCAAGCCTCTGAAGAAAGAAATTGAAGAAGAGCTCAGAATATGGAAAGATCTCTGATGCTTATGAATTGGCAGGATTAATATAGTAAAAATGGCTTTTTTTTTAAACCAAAAGCGATCTACAGATTCAGTGCAATCCCCATCAAATTCCAATCCAATTCTTCAAAGAGTTAGACAGAACAATTTGCAAATTCATCTGGAATAACAAAAAATCCGGGATTGCTAAAACTATCCTCAAAAATAAAAGGACTTCTAGGGGAATCACTATCCTTGAACTCAAGCAGAATTACAGAGCAACAGTGATAAAAACTGTATGGTTTTGGTACAGAGACAGACAAATAGAACAATGGAATAATATTGAAGACCCAGAAATGAACCTACACACCTATGGTCACTTGATTTTTGACAAAGGAGCCAAAACCATCCAATGGAAAAAAGATAGCATTTTCCACAAATGGTGCTGGTTCAACTGGAGGTCAACATGTAGAAGAATGCAGAACAATCCATGCTTATCACCCTGTACAAAACTTAAGTCCAAGTGGATCAAGGACCTCCATATCAAACCAGATACACTCAAACTAATAGAAGAAAATGTGGAGAAGCATCTCGAACACATAGGCACTGGAGAAAATTTCCTGAACAAAACACCAATGGCTTATGCTCTAAGATCAAGAATAGACAAATGGGATCTCATAAAACTGCATAGCTTCTGTAAGGCAAAGGACACTGTGCTAGGACAAAACAGCAACCAACAGATTGGGAAAGGATCTTTACCAATCCTACAACAGATAGAGGGCTCATATCCAAAATATACAAAGAATTCATGAAATTAGACTGCATGGAGACAAATAACCCCATTAAAAATGGGTTTCAGAGCTAAACAAAGAATTCACAGCCGAGGAATTTCGAATGGCTGAGAAGCTCCTAAAGAAATGTTCAACATCTTTAGTCATAAGGGAAATGCAAATCAAAACAACCCTGAGATTCCACTTCATCTCAGTCAGAATGGCTAAGATCAAAAACTGGTGACAGCAGATACTGGCGAGGATGTGGAGAAAGAGCAACACTCCACCATTGTTGGTGGGATTGCTGAGTGCTATGGCCATTCTGGAAATCAATCTGGAGGTTCCTCAGAAAACTGGACATTGAACTTCCTGAGAACCCAGCCATACATCTATTGGGCATATACCCAAAAGATGCCCCAACATATAACAAAGGCACATGCTCCACTATGTTCATAGTAGCCTTACTTATAATAGCCAGAAGCTGGAAAGAATCCAGATGCCTTTCAACAGAGCAATGGATACAGAATATGTGGTACATCTACACAATCGAATACTACTCAACCATCAAAAACAATGACTTTATGAAATTCATAGGCAAATGGATGGAACTGGAAAATATCATCCTGAGTGAGGTAACACAATCCCAGAAAAACACACATCGTATGCACTCATTGATAAGTGGATATTAGCACAAATGCTTGAATTACCGTAAATGCACAGAACACACGAAACTCAAGAAGGATGACCAAAATGCAGATGCTTTACTCCTTTAAAGGGGAAGAAGAATACTCTTGGGATAGGGAAGCAACATTTAGAACAGAAACTGAAGGAACGCCCATACATATACAGCCACAAAACTAGATAAGATGGATGAAGCAAAAAGTGCAGGCTGATAGGAACTGGATGTAGAGCCCTCCTGAGAGACACAGCCAGAATACAGCAAATACATAGACGAATGCCAGCAGCAAACCACTGAACTGAGAATAGTTCCCCTGTTGAAGGAATCAGAGAAAGGGCTGAAAGAGCTTGAAGGGGCTTGAGACCCCATATGAACAACAATGCCAATCAACCAGAGCTTCCAGGGACTAAGCCACTACTCAAAGACTATTCATGGACTGACCCTTGGCTCCAACTGCAGAGGTAGCAATGAATAGCCTAGTAAGCGCACCAGTGGAAGGGGAAGCCCTTGGTCCTACCAAGACTGAACCCCCAGTGTATGGGATTGTTTGGGGGAGCGTGTAATGGAGGGAGGATGGGAAGGGGAACACATATATAGGAAGGCAGGGGTAGGGGTTAGGGGGATGCTGACCTGAAAACCATGAAAGGTAATAACAATTTAAATGTAAATAAGACATACCCAATTTAATAAAGATGGAGAAAAAATGAGTCCGGCAATGTTCCTTCTGCTTCTATAATTTGGAAAAATTTTAAGAATATTAAAATTGAATCATTAGTATAAGTACTCTTAAAATCTTGAAATAACAGGTGTAGGTGAGAAAGGGAGAAAATATTGCCTGAAAATTGCAGAATGCTTTTTGAAAAATGAAAAAAAAAATATACAACATATTTTGAGAGATTTCTCAAAATTTATGAAAAGATATTTTTAAATAAGTGATTTTAATGCAGACTAAATTTAATTATATTTTATCAAATTTTAATCTATAGCAAATCATGTTTAAGGGTTATGTGTAACATCGCACATAAAAGACAACAAAAAATGAAGGGATCACTATACTAACATGAGGAAGAATTCAGAAACCACAACATTATTGATTGTATGGAAAACTGTTGAAATAATATTTTCTAATTGTGTAATACCAACTGTAATTCAGATGCAACTTAACACAGTCTATGAAATGTTTGTGAATATTCAAAATGAAGAGAACTTTTATCATTGTCTAATATTCAATAAACTATATTTACTGCTGAGAAGTTTCTTGTGTATATTTTATGTGAAAAATAATTTCTTTTTTTTTGTAAAACATGGGTTGTTTTCTGAAATTATGATGGGGTTATTATCTGTAGTTTTCTTAGTCTCTATTAGTACCCAGTTTTGGCCTGTGAACATGGTAATGAACTAAAAAATAATTAACAAAAATTGTAAACAGAATTTTCAGAAGATTATATTTTACTTGTAACGTTATGGAATGCATATAAAAGTGTTGTCCAATGAATGTGAGTACTCAACTATTACTTTACATTCTATTTCTTTGTTTGTCCATGCATGCATGTGTGTGTGTGTGTGTGTGTGTGTGTGTGTTCTTGAGTAGAAGAGAGGATTCAAAACATTAGCAGCCATTCATTTTCTTCTTTCTTTCTATATATTAGAAACTCTGTAGATTTTGTGGTAGCTATGTACCAATATATCTAATGGTGCTCTCTGAGCATAGAGCCTACAAAGTCATGCACCAGGTCTCTAGTCCTTCTATTGGATATATCTTGTATATTTGACAACATGATTCAACCTCCAGTTGAATCAGCACCATTTGTTGAAAATGCTATCTTTTTTTCCATTGTATGGTTTTGGCTCCTTTGTCAAAAATCAAGTGACCATAGGTGTGTGGGGTCATTGTTTTTGATAGCTGAGTAATATTCCATTGTGTAGGTGTACCACATTTTCTGTATCCATTCCTCTGTTGAAGGGCATCTGGGTTCTTTCCAGCTTCTGGCTATTATAAATAAGGCTGCTATGAATATAGTGGAGCACGTGTCTTTTTTATATGTTTGGGCATCTTTTGGGTATATGCCCAAGAGAGGTATAGTTGGATCCTCAGGCAGTTCAATGTCCAATTTTCTGAGGAACCTCCAGACTGATTTCCAGAATGGTTGTACCAGTCTGCAATCCCACCCACAATGGAGGAGTGTTCCTCTTTCTCCACATCCTCGCCAGCATTTGCTGTCACCTGAGTTTTTGATCTTAGCCATTCTCACTGGTGTGAGGTGAAATCTCAGGGTTGTTTTGATTTGCATTTCCCTTATGCCTAAAATGTTGAACATTTCTTTAGGTGTTTCTCAGCCATTCGGCATTCCTCAGCTGTGAATTCTTTGTTTAGCTCTGAACCCCATTTTTTAATAGGGTTATTTGTCTCCCTACATTCTAACTTCTTGAGTTCTTTGTATATTTTGGATATAAGGCCTCTATCTGTTGTAGGATTGGTAAAGATCTTTTCCCAATCTGTTGATTGCCGTTTTGTCCTAACCACAGTGTCCTTTGCCTTACAGAAGCTTTGCAGTTTTATGAGATCCCATTTGTCGATTCTTGATCTTAGAGCATAAGCTATTGGTGTTTTGTTCAGGAAATTTTTTCCAGTGCCCATGTGTTCCAGATGCTTCCCTAGTTTTTCTTCTACTAGTTTGAGTGTATCTGGTTTGATGTGGAGGTCCTTGATCCACTTGGACTGAAGCTTTGTACAGGGTGATAAGCATGGATCGATCTGCATTCTTCTACATGTTGACCTCCAGTTGAACCAGCATCATTTGCTGAAAATGCTATCTTTTTTCTATTGGATGGTCAACATGTAGAAGAATGCAAATTGATCCATTCTTATTGTTTTTTAATTATTTTTTCCATATTTTTAATTGGGTATTTCTTATTTGCATTTCAAATGTTATCGCCTTTTCCGGTTTCCTGTCCATCAGCCCTCCTCCTCCTTCCCCTCACATTCTATACGGGTGTTCCCTACCCATCCACCCCCGTTTTAACTCCCCCTGACAGTCCCCAACACTGTGGTTCCACCCTTGGCAGAACCAAAAGCTTCCCCTACTACTAGTGCCCCAACAAGCTATTTAGTGCTACATGTGCAGTTGGAGCCCAGGGTAGGTAGACTTTGGGTAGTGTTTTAGTCCCTGGAAGCTCTGGTTGCTTGGCATTGTTGTTCTTATGGGATTGCAAGCCCCTTTAGTTCTTTCAGTCCTTTCACTAATTCCTCCAACGTGGGTCCTGTTCTCAGTTCAGTGGTTTGCTGCTAGCATTCGCCTCTGTATTTGACATATTCTGGCTGTTTCTCTCAGGAGAGATATCTATCTGGTTCCTGTCTGCATGCACTATCTTATCTAGTTTCAGTGGTTGTATATGTATGGCCCCATGTGGGATAAGCTCTGAATGACTGTTCCTTCAGTCTCTGCTCTAAACTTTGTGCCATATCCCCTCCTATAGATATTTTTGTTGCCCCTTTTAAGAAGGAACAAAACATCCATACTTTGGTCATCCTTCTTGAGTTTCATGTGGTCCGTGCATTGCATCTTGGGTAATTTGAGCTTTTGGGCTAATATCCACTAATCAGTAAGTGCATACCAAGTCTGTTTTTCTGTGATTGTGTTACCGATATTTTCTAGTTCCATCCATTTGTGTATGAATTTCATGAAGTCATTGTTTTTGATAGCTGAGTAGTATTCGATTGTGTAGATGTACCACATTTTCTGTATCCATTCCTCTGTTGAAGGACATCTCAGTTCTTTCGAGTTTCTGGCTATTATAAATAAGGTTACTAAGACCATAGTGGAGCATGTGTATTTGTTTTATGTTGAAGCATCTTTTGGGTATTTGCCCAGGAGAAGTATAGCTGGGTCCCCGGTAGTGCAATGTCCAATTTGCTGAGGACTGATTTCCAGAGAGGTTGTACAAGTTTGCAATTATAACAACAATGGAGGAGTGTTCCTTTTTCTCCACATTCTCACCAGCATCTCCCTTCGCCTGAGTTTTTGATTGTACTCATTCTGAATGGTGTGAGGTGGAATTTCGGGGTTGCTTTGATTTGCATTTCCCTGATGACTAAGGATGTTGAACATTTCTTTTGGTGTTTCTCAGCCACTCAGTATTCCTCAGCTGAGAATTCTTTGTTTAGCTCTGTACCCCATTTTTAATAGGGTTATTTGGTTCTCTGGAGTCTACCTTCTTGAGTTCTTTGTATATTTTGGATATAAGGCCTCTATCTGTTGTAGGATTGGTAAAGATCTTTTCCCAATCTGTTGGTTGCCGTTTTGTCCTAACCACAGTGCCCTTTGCCTTACAGAATCTTTGCAGTTTTATGACATCCCATTTATCGATTCTTGATCTTAGAGCATAAGCCATTGGAGTCCTTTTAGGAAACTTTCCCTAGTGCCTATGTGTTCAAGACTCTTCCCCACTTTTTCTTCTATTAGTTTGAGTATATCTTGTTTGATACGGACGTCCTTGATTCACTTGGACTTATGCTTTGTACAGCGTGATATGAATGTATCAATTTGCATTCTTCTACATACTGACCTCCAGTCAAACCGGCACCATTTGTTGAAAATCTTCCATTGGATGATTTTGGTTCGTTTGTCAAAAATCAAGTGACTATAGGCATGTGGGTTCATTTTTGGCTTTAGTTCTATTCCACTGATCTATCTGCCTGTTTCTGTACCAATACCGTACAGTTTTATTTTTTTATCACTATTGGTCTATAATACTCCTTGAGGACAGGGATGGTGATTCCCCCAGAATCTCTTTTATTGTTGAGCATAGTTATCTATCCTGCTTTTTTTGTTAATCCAAATTAATTTGCAAATTATTCTTTCTAACTCTATGAAGAATTGAATGGAATTTTGATGGGGATTGCATTGAATCTGTAGATTGCTTTTGGTAAAATGGCCATTTTTACTACATTAATTCTGCCAATCCTTGAGCATGGGAGATCTCTCTGTCTTCTGAGATCTTCAATTTTTTTCTTCAGAGACTTGAAGGTCTTATCATATAGATCTTTCAGTTGCTTGTTTAACGTCACACTGAGTTATTTTATATAATTTGGGACTGTTATGAAGGGTGTCATTTCCCTAATTTCTTTCTCAGTCTGTTTATCCTCTGAGTAGAGTAAGGCTACTGATTTGTTTGAGTTAATTTTATACCCAGTCACTTTGCTGAAGTTGTTTATCATGTTTGTTAGTTCTCTGGTGGAACTTTTGGGATCATTTAACTATACTATCATATCATCTGCAAATAGTGACATTTCAACTTCTTCCTTTCCAATTTGTATGCCTTTGACCTCCTTTTGTTGACTGATTGCTCTGGCTAGGACTTCTTATCACTCTGTACAAAGCTTAAGTCCAAGTGGATGAAGGACCTCAACATCAAACCAGATTCACTCAAACTAATAGAAGAAAAAGTGGGGAAGAGACTTGAACACATGGGCACTGGGGAAAATTTCCTTAACAAAACATCATTCACTTATGCTCTAAATCAAAATTCAACAAATGGGAAATCATAAAGTTGCAGAGCTGCTGTAAGCCAAAGGACATTGTTATTTGAGCAAAACAGCAACCAACAGTTTGGGATAAGATCTTCACCAATCCTAAACCCAATAGAGGGCTAATATCCATATTTACAAAGAACTCAAGAAGTTATGCTCCAGAGAGCCCAATAACCCTATTAAAATGAGATACAGAACTAAACAAAGATTTCTCAGCTGAGGAATATTAAATGGCTGAAAAGACCTAAAGAAATGTTCAACATCCTTAGTCATTGGGGAACTCACAATCAAAACAACTCTGAGATTCCACTTCACACCAGTCAGAATGGCTAAGAACAAAAACTCAGGTAACAACAGATGCTGTTGAGGATGTGGAGAAAGAAGAACACTCCTCCATTTCTGGTGTGATTGCAAACTGGTATAACCACTGTGGAAATCATTCTGGAGTTTCCTCAGAAAATTGGACATTGCTCTACCTGAGGACCTAGCTATACCTCTTCTGGGCATATACCCAAAAGATGCTCCAACGTACAACAAATTCACATGTTCCACTATGTTCTTAGTAACCTTATTTATAATAGCCAGCAACTCGAAAGAACCGAGATGTCCTCTGTGGCACCCAGGTATATCATCATTTGCCTGCCAGGTGGTCAGACGTTTGCATGTTGGTGCTTTATTCCCCTGAACTAGGAGTAATCCAGGAAAATGAGCCCCTGCAAATTCCAGATGGCAAGGAGGACCCCCAATTTCCCAAGTAGAGCCTAACCTGTTTTTATGGGATAAAGGGCCCTCCTAGCTGTCATAGAAGATAAGACTTTGATACTTGGGTATCATATTCCCTTGATAGCAACTCTCAATCTCCTCTCTCTTCTGGACTCTTGCAGCTGTTTAAACAAACTCCCAGGCTCATGTAGAGTCTCTTTCTGGTGAGTATGGGACTCACTGTACATTGTCTTTAGAGTGTCTGAGTAATGACTTTGACATTTAGCCTGGCAGGAATTTTGAGTTATTCTCAGGATGCTGGTATGAATAATTCAATACATCCTCCCATTAGTAAATCATTGCCTTAGAACTTAACTTTTCTTAGCTCTGAGGCACACACCAGAGGTCACTACAATCCTTGATCCAGCTAAAAATCTTTCTCAGATAGAAAGCAGACTGGGTTCCTATACTTCTAACTCCTCTGTCTTTATTGAAGAGTTTCAGTACATTACTCGATCTTTCAACTTGACTTTCCACAATTGGTTAAATGCTTCATATTTCCTCTTCTTGCTAAACTCACCACTATATGATCCAACTGTAATCACACATTCTTGTTCTTTCTGCTCCATAAAAAACTATCTTAAAAATGTTCATGCTGTTAGCTCATGTTATCATCTCTTTTGTAAACTTATAAGCTACAGGAAACCCACTTAGACCTACCTCTTATAGGCCAAATAGACTCCACCAAGATAATTACATATGCCTAAAGTTCCCACCTTTTCCAGAGGGTAGGATTCCTCTGTGTTTCAAATGTACGTCTAAGAAAATATTGTCTTCTAACTGTACTTAATCTCTCTCTTTTCCTCCTTTCCTCTCTTCTCTTCTCCTCTCCTCTTCTCTTCTTCTCTCCCCACTTTCTCTCTCTCTCTCTCTCTCTCTCCATATATATATATATATATATATATATATATATATATATATATATATATATCTTGACCATCCGCCTGCTTACTACACCCAGGACAGCTCTGGAGAAGCAACCTCCAAGTGTTCAATCTCCTCTTACAGACAGAATCTTCTATTTGACCTGTTCCTTCTAACCTGTCCTCAGGTGGTTCCACAGATGCTGGACAACAAGAAAACAGCCAACTCTCCTAGGACTGGACAAACATCCCATACTCATTTTTTCTTAGGTTACCTAGAGACATGTCACCCCAAAACAAGCATAAAGCAGTGAGAGATCAAAACAACCTTACTCCTACTTCACCATTGCCTTTCTAAGTTTCTTTTTAAATTAAACCAAAACAGGGGACTGTTAGCATTTTGTTTAAGCTCCACCCCTACAGTGACCTGGCAACAGTCAGGTATACATGACAGTATAAAAGGCTTGCTGTTGCTTATTTGCCCCTTTGTGTTTTTCTCCTCATCCAGCCCTTCTCCTCACATGCTCATGACTGGCCTCTACTTCTCTCCTCTTCCTCCTCCTCCCTTTATCTCTCTCTGCCCTACTACCCTCTTAACTCCATTTCTTATGGCCTGAATAAACTATACTATACTATACTATACTATACTATACTATACTATACTATACTATACTATACTATATCATCCTGTGTCTGGTCCCTCAGGGGGAAGGGATGTCTTAGCATGGGCCTGCTGAGGAACCCCTTTTCTCCAGACCTCCATATAACATAATCCTCCCTCTCCTTATCCTTTCATAAACACAACAGAGGTTCCTCAGAAGATTATTCATAATACTACCTGAGAACACAGCTATACTATTCCTGGGCAAAAGATGCTCCAACATATAAAAAGGACACATGCTCCACTATGTTCATAGCAGGCTAATTTATAATATCCAAAAGCTGGAAAGAGCCAAGCTGTCCCTCAGCAGAGGAATGGATACAGAAAATGTGGTTACATTTATAGAATGGCGTACTACTCAACTATTAAAAACAATTTCTTCATGAAATTCATAGACAAATGGAAGGAATTAGAAAATATCATCCTGAGTGAGATAACCCAATCACAAAAAAAAACACATATGATGTATTTGTAAGATGATGTCATTATGCAGGTCAAGGCAGGTACAAGATAGAACAAAGCTTGTCATTGGACAAGAAGGAAGGTTGGGCAGGAGAAAAGTTTTAGAGGAGGAGGAGACTGGAAGAGAGCACCTGAGAGAACATGGAGGTGGATGTTAACATTCATCTCTGCACACTTACAGGTTGTTATAAATATTCTTAAGGGATGGATGTGTATAGGGTTTTTTTATGTCTAGATAAATAAACTGTATCTTATTTATGTGGGCAATTATATCTTATCAATTGGATCAGAGGTTATGGTGGTGTGTATTCTTTCATGTGGTGATTTAATTGATTTTAAGAGAGTGTGTGGTGGCTGGACACACTGGGCTGCCATGGAATTGGGATGTGTATGTCTGACATGGTGGCAACCTGTCTTGGGAACTAGATGGGTAGAGAGATTGTTGCCAGTCTCAGAGATTAGTCATTGGCGGTGTGATATGGGATGGATCTAACTGGGTGAGATGCTTTGCTGACTGAAATAAAAATATCTAAGAGATGTCCTGTTGCCACCATGGTTCCGGATCAAGTGTGGGATAAAAGAAGCATTTTTTAAACTTAATTGTGACATAGACTCACTGATAAGTCGATATTAGCTTAAAACCTCGGATTACCGAAAATACAATCCACAGACTACATGAAGCTCAAGAAGAAGGATGAGAAGGATGACCTAAGTGCAGATGCTTCAATCCTTCTTAGAAGAGGGAACAAAAATATTCATAGCAAGAAATGTGGAGAAAAAGTTTGGAGCAGAGACTGAAGGAATGGCCATTCAGAGATCTAACTCATATACAGTCACCAAACCCAGACAATATTGCTAATGCCAAGAAATACGAGCAGAGAGGAGACTGATATAGCTGTCTCCTGAGAGGCTCTGCCAGAGCATGAAAAATACAGAGGTGGATGTTCACAGCCAACCATTGAACTGAGAATGGGCTCCCCAATGAAGGAATGAGAGAAAAAATCAAGGAGCTGAAGTGGTTTACAACCCTATCAGAAAACTTTACCAACCAACCAGAACTCCCAGGAACTAAACCAGCATGAAAAGAGTACACATGGACGTACCCATGTTTCCAGGTGCATATGTAGCAGAGGATGGCCTTTTGGGCACCAAAGGGAAGGGAAGTCCTTGGTCCTGCCAAGGCTCAAACCCCCAGTGTAGGGGAATATCAGGGCAGGGAGGTGGGAAGGGGTTGGTGGAGGAACACCTTCATAGAAACAGGAGGAGGAGGGATGTTTTATGGACTAGAAAACAGGAAAGGGGATAACATTTGAAATATAAAAAATTCATTAAAGGCAAAAATACTTAAATATACTACAGTCATATTTTCCTGCTTCTCTGTGCCAAACCCCAACTTGAGTGAACTTTCACTACCCTGAAGAATGCCATGTCAACCCGTAGAACAGCTGAATCACCCACTTGACCCTGGACACCCTTAATGCCCTAGAATTTGGATTCTGTTCTGAAAGATCCATTCCATAGCCACACTCCCCATTGAACCCTACCAGAGTCTCCTCTCACTGCTATCCCCTTGGCCTCAACTTGAAGAGACTCTTGCTTCCCAGGAGTAGATCATGCCAGTCAGAAGAACAGGGGAGTGACCCACCAGCTCAAGGAATTGCCCCACTCTCTAGATTTGGTTTCCAAAGACTCACTCTCTTGTCTCCCATTCTGATCCATTGTAACCCTTCCAGCTGTTGTGCCCTGGTCCTCAATTCAGGCAGACTTCTGCTTCACAGGAGCATGCTATGAGCAGGCCATGCCTTTCAGAAGAAGAGATATGCAGAACATTCCATTCAGAAGAATTGGTATAGGTCACAGAATTTTGAACACTAGCAGATCAAGCAAGCAAGAAATACAAATAGGTGAAATCAGGCAGGGACTCCCTGCTAGAGAAATTACCACATCAGTTTTCAGAACTACAGGTTGGCAGCCCAACATTGGACCTCCTTCATTCATTCAGTGTCAAAAATCTAAGAAAAACCAAACAACCAACCAAACCAACTAGCCAACCAACTAATCAACCAAATAAACAAACCAACCAAACACACAAACAATATGGGTGAGGAAAACTATTCAAGACTTGAAAATGGAAGTAGAAACAATAAAGAAAACACAATTCTCATTCTTCTCCTCATCACTTTAAGCCACCACAACACATTCAGAGACCCTCTGCTGCAGCAAAGGTCAACCTATTTTCCAGAAGTATAGCTCCAACTTGGACAGAATTTGCCTACTCTATCAGAGGTCATGCCATCTACCATAAATCCAAGCCACATAAACCAGAACACTTAAAAGGAAACAGAAACCTAGGAAATAAGATATTCATCCAACAAAGACAAACTCATAATCAGCAACTAGACCTATAATCATTCCAAATCCAGACACCTAAATAACAATGTTAGATCAAAATCAACAAAAACAAGGCAATATGGCACCACTAGAGGTGAGCTATTCTACAACAGGAAGACCTGAACAGCTGAAGCACAAGAAAATGACCTGAAAATCAACTTTATGAAGGAGATAAAACTCCTTAAGGAGAAAATGATAAAAAATTCTTGAAGAAATAGAGAAGAGAAACAAAATGATAAAAAAAATAATAAATACCTTAAAGAATGTCAAAAGTCCAAGAAAAACAGACAAAGAAACAAACTAGATGAAGGAAACTGTTCAAGGCCTGAAAATGGAAATAGAAACATTAAAGAAAGGACAAGCAGGGAATTCTGGAAATGGAAAATCTAGGTAAGTGACCAAAATCTGCAGACATGAAAAGAATACAAGAGATCAAACAAGATTTGATCTTAGGTATTGAAGACATTATAGAAGAAATTGGTTAACTGGTCAAAGAAAATTTAAATGTAAAAAATTCCCAACAAAAAAACATCCATTAATTCTAGGAGACTATGAAAAAAATAGGAATAGAAGAAGATTCCAGAGAGGATCCTTCTGGTCTCTTCCTATGCCTCAAACTGAAAGTCAGTCATCAGGAGAGCTGACACACCTGAGAACAGAGATAAGACCAACACTTCTGCTCTGAGGGACTGACTTGAAGCCCTCAGGACATAGGAAACCAGGAACAGTTTGGACCAGGACACTTCCAATTACAGCCTGCACCCTGAGCTGTCTCGGTCCCACAGATGTCTCTACCCAAATCTGGTGAGTGAAAGAGCTGGACTCTCAGAAGTGCAGACAATCCTGAGAGCTTAAAGGAGACCACTATTTCTGCTCACATTCATAGACTAAGAAGAACCAGCCTAGAGCCCTCTGGACACAGGAACCTAGGAGTAGTCAGGGAGAGGATCCTTCTGGTTTCTGCCTGTGTCCAGAGCTGACCAGGTCCCACCACTCTCTGTACCCAGAATCTGCTGGGAGAACTCTGGTCTCCTGGAGTGCTGAGGACAGGAGGGTCAAGACACTGTCAGAGACAGCAAGACCAGCTAACACTAGATGCAACCGGAAAGCAAGAGGCAAGCACAGGAAACTAAGCAATAGCAACCAGGCCTACTCGGCATCCTCAGAGCCCAATTCTCCTACCAAAGCAAATACTGGATATCCTAGCACACCTCAAAAGCAAGATTTGGTTTTAAAATCACATTTCATCATGATGATGGAAGCTTTTTAGAAGGACATAAACAACTCCCTTAAATAAATACAGTCCAACATGGATAAACAAGTAGAGGCTTCACAAAAGAGGAAACACAAGAAGTATAGTATAATAGGATAACACAACCAAATAAGTGAAGGAATTGAAGAAAACCATCTAGGATCTAAAAATGGAAATAGAAACAATAAAGAAATCATAAAGGGGACAACATTGGAAAGAGAAAACATAAGAAAGAGATCAGGAGTCATAGATGCAAGCATCACCAACAGAATATAAGAGATAGAAGAGACAATCTCAGGGGCATAAGATACCATAGACAACATTGACATGACTGTCAAAGAAAATGGAAAACACAAAATACTCTTAATCCAAAATATCCAGGAAATCTAGGACACAAGGAGAATATCAAATCTAAGTATAATAAGTATAGATGAGAGCAAAGACTCGAAACCTAAAGGGCCAGTAAACATCGTCAAAAAAGTATTGAAGAAAACTTCTGTAACCTAAAGGGAGAGATGCCCATAAACATACAAAAAGCATAATCAAAATAGATTAGACCAGAAAAGAAATTCCTCCTGTCACATAATATTCAAAACACCAAATGCACAAAACAAAGAAAGAATATTAAAAGCAGTAAGGGAAAAAGGTCAAGTAACATATAAAGGCAGACCTATCAGAATCACACCAGACTTCACATCAGAGACTATAAGCCAGAAGATCCTGGGCAGATGTAATACAGACCCTAAGAGAGCACAAATACCAGCCTAAGCTACAATATCCAGCAAAACTATCAATTAACATATATGGAGAATCCAAGATATTCCATGACAAAACAAATTTATCTAATCTCTTTCCACAAATCCAGCCCTACAAAGGATAAACCATGGAAAACTACAATGCAAGGAGAAAAGATACACCCTAGAAAAAGCAACAAAGTAGTCTTCTTGCAATAAACCCAAAAGATAGCCACAGAAACATAATTCCACCTCTATCAAGAAAAATTAACAGGAAACAACAATCAGTATTACTTAATATTTCTCAACATCAGTGGACTCAATTTCCCAATAAGAAGACAAAAACTAACAGACTGGAAACGTAAAGAGGACCCAGCATTTTGCTGCATACAGGAAACACACCTCTGTGACTAAGACAGACACTACCTCTGAGTTGAGTAAAAGGCTGGAAAAAATTTTCCAAGCAAATGGTCCCAAGACTCAAGCTGTACTAGTCATTTAAATGGAATCGACTTTCAACCAAATATTATCAAGAAAGATAATGGAGGACACTTCATATTCATCAAAGGAAAAATCCACCAAGATGAACTCTCAATCCTGAATATCTATGCTCCAAATGCAAGGTTACCTGTATTCACAAAGGAAATCTTACCAATGCTCAAAGTACAAATTGCACCTTACACAATAATAATGGAAGATTTCAACATCACACTCTCATCAATGGACTGATCATGAAAACAGAAACTAAACAGAGACATAGAGAAATGAACAGAAGTTATGAACTAAATGAATTTAATAAAGATTTATAGAATTATTCATTCTAAAACAAAAGAATACACCTTCTTTTCAGAACTTCATGGTACCTTCTCTAAAACTGACCATATAATCAATCATAAAACAGGCTTCAACAGATACAAGATGATTGAAATAATCCTATGCATCCTATCAGATCTCCACAGATTAAGGCTGGTGTTCAATAAAAAAACAACAGAAAGCTCACATACACATGGAGTAGGATAATATTATACTCAATGATAACTTGGTCAAGTAGGAAATAAAGAAAAAAATTAAAGACTTTTTAGAATTAATTGAAAATTTAGTCACAACATACTCAAACTTATGGAACACAATGAAAGTGATGCTAAGAGGGAAACTCATAGCTTTGTGTGCCTCCTAATAGAAACTGGAGAGAGCATATACTAGCAGCTCAAAGCACACCTAAAAGCTCTAGAACAAAAAGAAGCAAATGCACCCAAGAGGAGTGGACATCAGGAAATAATCAAACTCAGACCTGAAATCAACCAAGTAGAAACAAATAGAATTATATAAAGAATCAACAAAACCAGGATATGGTTCTTTAAGAAAGTCAACAAGATAGATAAACCCTTAGCTAGACTAACCAGAGGGCACAGAGTGTATAACCAAATTAAGAAAATCAGAAATGAAAAGGGAGACATAACAAAAGAATCTGAGGAAATTTTAAAAAATCATCAGATACTACTATAAAAACCTAAATTGAACAAAACTGAAAAATCAGGATGAAATGGACAATTTTCTAGACAGATACCTGGTACCAAAATTAAACCAGGATAAGATAAACCATGTAACCAGTCCCATAACTCCTAAAGAAATAGAAATAATTATTATAATTCTGCTAACCAAAAGCAGCCCAGGGCCAGATGGGTTTAGTGGACAATTCTATCAGATGTTCAAGAAGACCTAAAAACAATACTGTCCAAACTATCCTCCAAAATAGAAATAGAAGGAACATTATCCAGTTTCTTCTACAAATTCACATTTAACACTTATACCTAAACAACACAAAGTTCCAACAAATAGAGAGATATTCAGACCAATTTTCCTTAAGAATGTTGACACAAAAATACTCAATAAAATTTTCACAAAACAAACCCCAGAATACATCAGAACAATCATCCATCAAGATCAACCAGGCTTCACCCCAGGGATATAGGGATGCTTCAATACATGGAAGTCCATCAACAGAATCTACTGCATAAAGAAACTCAAAAAAAAACCACCTACATTATTATCTCATTAGATCTGGAGAAAGCATTTGACAAAATTCAATACCCCTTCATATTAAATGACTTGGAATGTTAAGGAATTCAAGTCTAATACCTAAACAGAGTAAAAACAATATATAGCAAACTAGTAGCCAAAATCAAACTAACTGGAGAAAATCTTGAAGTAATTTCTTCAAAATTAGGGACTAGGCATCGCCTTCCTACTTCTTCAATATAGTGCCCAAAGTGCTAGCCAGAGCGATAATACAATCAAAGAGCTCAGAGGGGTACAAATTGGAAAGGAAGAATTAAAAATATCACTATTTTCAGATAGTATATATAAATGACCCAAAACTTCCAACAGATAAATACTAAGTATGATAAACAAGTTCAGCAAAGTGGCTGGATATAAAATTCACTCAAACAAATCAGTACCCTTCCTCTGCTCAAAGCATAAACAGGCTGAGAAAGAAATTAGGGAAAAAACACACCCTTCACAATAATCATAAATAAGATAAAATACCTTGATGTGACTCTAAAAAAACAAGTGAAAGATCTGCATGACAAGAACTTCAAGTCTCTGAAGAAAAAAATTGAAGAAGATCCCAGAAGATGTAAAGATCTCCGATGCTCAAAAATTGCCAGAATTAATGTAATAAAATGGCCGTTTTTGCAAAAGCAATCTCCATCAAAATTCCAACTCAAATCTTCATAGAGTTAGAAAGAGCAATTTTCAAATTCATTTTGAAATTTTAAAACCCCAGGAGAATGAAAACTATCCTCAATCATAAAAGAACTTCTGTGGGAATCACCATCTCTGTCCTCAAGCTGTATTACAGAGTAATAGTGATAAAAATTGTGTGGTATTGGTACAGACACAGGCAGGGAGATCAATGTAATAAAATTGAAGACCCAGAAATGAACCCACAGCTATGGTCACTTGATCTTTGACAAAGGAGATAAAATCATCCAATGGGAAAAGAATAGGATTTTCAACAAATGGTGCTGGTTCAACTGGAGGTCACTATGCGGTAGAATGCAAACTGATCCATTCATATCACCATGTATGTAGCTCAAGTTCAAGCAGATCAAGGACCTCCATATAAAATCAGATACACTCAAACTAGTAGAAGAAAAAGTGGGGAAGAGCCTTGAACACATGGACAACAGGGTAAATTTCTTGAACAAAACACCAATGGCTTATCCTTTAAAGATCAAGTATCAATGAATGGTAAATCAAAAAATTGCAGAGTTTCTGTAAGGAAAAGGACACTGTCATTAGGACAAAACAGCAACCAGCACATTGGCAAAAGATCTTTACCAATCATATTTCTGATAGAGAACTTATATCCAAAATATACAAAGAACTCTAGAAACCAAATAACCCTATTAAAATGTGGTACAGAGCTAACCAAAGAATTCTTGGCTGAGGAATATTGAATGGCTTAGAATCACCTAAAGAAATGTTCAACAACCTTAGTCATAAGGTAAATACAAATCAAAACAACCCTGAAATTATACTGCACACCTGTCAGAATGTCTAAAATAAAAAACTTAGGTGACAACAGATGCTGGTGAGAATGTGGAGAAAGAGGAACACTCCTTGATTATTGGTGGAATTGCAATCTGGTACAGCCACTCTGGAAATCGGTCTGGAGGTTCCTTAGTAAATGGGAAATAGTATTGAAGACCATGGTATACCATGACTGGGTAAATACCCAAAAGGTCCTCTAACATATAACAAAGACACATGTTCCACTATGTTCATTAGCAGACTTGTTCTTAATATTCAGAAGCTGGAATGAACCCAGATGTTCTTCAATAGAGGAATGAATACAGAAAATGTGGTATGTTAACAGAATGGAGTACTACTCAGCTATCAAAAACAATGACATCATGGAATTAACAGGCAAATGGATGGAACTAGAAAATATGATCCTGAGTGAGGTAACTCAATCATACACACACACACACACACACACACACACACACACACACACACCACATGGTATTCACTCACTGATAAGTGGATATTAATCCAAAACCTCAGATTACCGAAGATACAATACACTGATCACATGATGCTCAACAAGAAGGAAGACCATAGTATGGATACTGCAGACCTTCTAAATACGGGAACAAAAATATTCATAGGAGTATCTGGAGACAAAGCTTGGATCAGAGACTTAAGGAATGGCCATTCAGAGCCTTCCCAATGTAGGGATCTAGTACATATACATACAGTCACAAAGCCCAGACAATATTGCTGATTCCAATAAGTGCATGCTGACAGGAGCCTGACATAGCTGTCTCCAGAGAGGCTCTTCCTGAGCATAATAAATATAGAAGTGAAACCTGCCAGCCAGTCATTGAACTGAGAATGAGGTACACATTGGAGGAATTAGAGAAAGGACTGAAGGAGCTGAAGGAGCTTGCAGCCCCACAAGAACAACAATACCAACCCACCAGAGCTCCCAGGGACTAAACCACTAGCCAAAGAGTACAGCTGGGCACACCCATGGTTCCAGCTATGTAGAGTATGGCCTTGTTGGGCACCAAAAGGAGGAGAAGCCCTTGGTCTTGCCAAAGCTGGACCTCCCAGTGTAGGGTAATGCTAGGTCAGGGATGTAGGAAATGGTAGGTGGTTGATGAGGGGGAATACCCTCATAGAAGAAGGGGGAGGGAGAATGCACTAGGGGGATGATGGATGGGAAAACAGGAGATGGGATAACATTTGAAATGTAAATAAAAATGTCCAATATAAAGAAAAAAGGTAGAAGATTCTAAGCTCAAAAAAAGCAGAAAACATATAATGAAATCATAGAAGAAAAATTTCCTAATGTAAAGAAAGACATTTCTGTAAATAGACAAGAAGCTTACAGAGTACCAAAGAAATTGGATCATAAAAGAAATTTCATGTGACACATAATAATCAAAGCACTACATATATAAAACAAATAAAGAATATTAAAAACTATGTAGCATAAGAAGGCAGACCTATGACAATTATATCTGATATCTCAATGGGTACACTGAAATCCAGAAGGACCTGGAAAGGTGCTTTACAGTTTCTAAGAGATGACAGATGTCAGCCCAATAATTATATCTTGCAAAACTTTCAATAACCGTAGAAGGAAAAAAGATATGTCATGACAAAGTTAAATTGAAACAATATCACAAATCCAACCCTATAGAAGGTACTAGAAGGAAAATTCTGTAGTAGTTAACTATACACACAAAAACATAGAGAATAAGTAATCTCTTATCAGCAAAACCAAAAGTAATGAAGCATACAGACACACACACACACACACACACACACACACACACACAGACTATGTATATAACCACCACCACCACCACCACTTACAACAACAAAATAATAATAATTGGTCATTTATGTTGTTCAGTATCAATGGACTCAATTTCCACATAAAAAGAAACAGGCTAACAGAATAGATACAAAAGCAGGATCCATCCTTCTGCTGAAGACAAGAAATACAACAAAGATAGACATCTCACAGAGTAAATGGTTAGAAAAGATTTTCCAAACAAAGAAACCCAAAAAGCTAACTTATACAGATATTCTAATATTTAACAAAATAGAATTAAAACAAAATCTATTCAGAAGAAATGCAGAATTTTAGGGGACAATGAAATTGGCCTGGGTTAGATGCCCTGAGAGGCATATGCCACAGGATTTTCATGTTAAAAATCCATGGCTCCTGGGGCACAATGTGCTTTCTTGTTCCTAAGAGATTAATGACACTCCTTCAGGCATTCAAGAAACCAGGGCTCTTTGTGTTTCTCTGAATGCTTCTGTGGATTTTCTGGAATCATGGAAACTTTATGGGTCTTAGATATTAATATTGTGGGCCCTGTAAAGCTTGTAATTGTTAGTGTATTCTGGCAACTACAACTGTATTGATTCTTGGAATTGTTATTATATACTTTTCTGATAAAGGTATATAAATTATGATTGCTTTCAAAAAATTTTCACAATTTCAGTTGTACTGTGAACCCTCTGAAGAAAGAGAAGAACATCCTATTCTGATCAAAGGATAGATTCATCAAGAATAGTGTGAATACTTAACGACTATGTCTAAACTCACAGGCCGCCGTATGTAAAAGAAACATTGTTAAACTTAAATAATACACTGAATCTCACACATTAATAGTAAGTGACTTTAATATTCCATTCTCACCAATGAACAGGTCACCCAAATAAAAACTAAGCAGAAAATATTGTCTCTAAAAGGTTTTGCATATCAAATGAACCTAATAGTTATCTATAGAACATTTTACCCAAGCACAAAAGAATATACTCAGCATCTCATGAAACATTCTTCAAATTGATCACAGAGTAGTCACAAAGCAAGTCTCAACAAGTACAAAAAAATTGAAGTAACCCTTGTATCCAACCAGAATACCACAGATTAAAGCTGTATTTCAACAAAAACAGAAACAAACAAACAAACAAAAGACAAAATCTCATGAAAACAGAATACCCTTTTCTCTAAAGGACTACCGGACAAACTAGAAATAAAGAAAGAAATTTAAGGTGTTTTAGACTTCAAGGAAAATAAATGCACAACATACCCAAACTTATGGTACATGATACCCTAAATAAGGGCAATGGCATTAAAATTAAATTACTAATTAAAGTATTTAATTAAAGTACTAAGGGGGCATCTCTGGTGACCAGCTGAAGGACTGGGAGGATACAGGGAGACTGTGGGGGTAACCTTAGATGATATTTCTGCCAAAGGAAGATATAGAAGCTAAAGTGCCCACATCATATATCCAGGCAGGACTTCGAGAGGAAAGAGAAGGACATCAATCCACCCATAAAACCTTCAACCCCAAATTTGTCTGGCCTACAAGATGTGCAGGGATTCAGACGAAGCAGAGATTGAGGGGATGGCCAACCAATGACTGCACCATCTGGAATCTTATCACATGTGAGAGAACCAATTTCTGGCACTAATGATACTATGCTATGCTTTAAAACAGGAGTCTACAAAATTGTCTCTTGAGATGCTTCATCCAGCAACAGATGGAAGCAGATGCAACGTCTCATAGTCAAAAATCAGGGAGAGCTTAGGAAGTCTTATGGAGGAGTGGGAAAAAGAATTGAGGAAGCTGCAGGGGTCCAAGATACCAAAAGAAGACCTAGAGTCAACTAATGTGGGACCATGGACTCACAGAGACTGGGCTACCATCCATGGAGCACGCAGGGGATGGACCTAGATCCCCTACACATTTATAGCAACTGGGCAGCTTGGTTTTCATGTGGGTCTCCTAACAGGTGAAACAGGGCCTCTTTTAGTCTCTGTTTCCTGGCATTGGTGCCTCTCCCCCCTACGTGGACTGCCTAGTTGGACTTCAGTATGCGAGGATGTGTCTAGTCCTACTGTAACTAGATGTTGCAGTGAGTGGTAGCACCCTAGCAGGGGATCCTCTTCGCTGAGGAAGGGGAGAGGGGTAATGGGGGAAGATATTTGTAAGGTTGATTCTGGGAGAAGAAGAGCAAGACCATGATCCAAATGTAAGGTGAATAAAATAGTAAAAAATGTAATTGAAGGTAGCTCATAAAAGCAATTTAACAGCACACCTAGAATATGTAGTACAAAAGAAGCAAATCCCCCAAAGAAAAGAAGGAAGGAAAAAATCAAACTATGGGCTGAAATTAATAAAATATAAATAAAAATGACACAAAGAATCAATGAAACAAAGATTTGAGAAATTTATGCAGAATAGTCAACAGTGGAAGATCATATGGCTGAGAAACACTTAAATAAATGTTAAACACCTTTAGTGAACAGAGATATGCAAATAAAAATAACTTTGAGATCCTATCTTATACCTGTCAGAATGGCTAAGATGAAAACTACAAATGGCAACTCATGCTGGTAAGGATGTACAGCAAGTAAAATACTCCTCCATTGCTGGTAAGAGTATAAATTTGTACCACCACTTTGAAAGTCAATATGGTGAATGCTCAGAAAATTGGAAATTGATCTATCTCAAGTTGCACCTATATCATCCCTGGGCATATACCAAAAGGATGCTCTATGCTATCACAAGTTCACTTTTTCTAATATGTTTTATTCATAATAACCAGAAACTGTAAACAACTGAGATGTCTTCCAACAAAAGAATGGATAAAGAAAATATGGTATAGTTATACCATAAAGTATTACTCATCATTTAAAAAACAATGACATCATGATATTTGAAGGCAAATGAATGGAACTGAAAGAAATTGTTCTTAGGTAAGCAAGACCCAGAGTGACAAACATGGTTTTCACTCTTTTATAATTGAATACTAGCTGTAACAGAAAGGAAAATACTGCTATAATCCACAGACTCAGAGAGATTCATCAAGAAGAAAGGCTGTTTATCTCTTTCCTGATCCAGAAAGCATTGAGTAAAGAGCTGTTTATATTCTATAACTTTGCAGGCTTTTTGGAGTTTCTGTTGTTGTTGAAGCCCAGCTTTAATTTATGGTGGTCTGATAAGATAGAGGGCATTATTTCAATTTTCTTAAATCTGTTGAGGATTTATTTGTAATAAACTATATGGTCAATTTAGAGAAGGAATTAGAAGGTGCTGAGAAAATATATTCTTTTGTATTAGGTGAAATATTCTGTAATTGCTTATTAGGTTAAAGTATTTCTATTTGTGGATGATATGATAGTATATATGAACAACCCCCAAATTTCTACCAGAGATCTCATAAAGCTGATAAACAACTACTTTAAAGTGGCTGGATATAAAATTAACTAAAAAAAATCACTATCCCTCCTTTATAGACATGACAAACAGGCCAAGATATAAATTAGAGAAACAAGACCCTACACAATAGCCATGAATAATATGAATCATCTTGGTGTACATCCAAAGAGTACACGTGGAAAAACACATGGCTCTAGCTGCATATGTAGCAGAGGATGGCCTTGTTGGGCACCAATGGGAGGAGAAGCCTTGGTTCTGTCAATGCTGGACCACCCAGTGTAGGGGACTGTCAGGGTGGGGAGGCTGGATTGGGGGAGTTGTTGGGGGGTGCACTCTTATAGAATAAGGGAGAGGGGGAATGGGATGGAGTGCTTATGGGTGAGAAACTGGAAAAGGGGATAATATTTGAAATGTAAATAAAAATATCCCATAAAAATATCTTGGCGTAATGCTAACAAAGCTAGTAAAATGCCTGTATGCCAAGAACTTAAAGTCTGTGAAGTAAGAAATTGAGGAATATGTCAGAATATGGGAAGATCTCCCATGCTCATGAATAGGTAGAATTAGCGTAGTAAAACTGGTCATCTTACCAAAAGCAATTTACAGATTCAAAACAATTCCAATAAAAATTCCAATATAATTCTTTTCAGACATTGAGAGAGCAATTTTCAACCTCATATGGGCAAACAAGCACTCAACATCTGGAGCAATAAAAGAACTTCTGGGGGTTTCACCATCCCTAAGCTCAAGCTGTACTATAGAGCAATAGTAATAAAAATGCATGGTATTTATAAAAGGATAGAGAGGTTGATCAATGAAATCAAATCAAAGACCCTGAAATATATCAAAACACCAAGGAACACTTGATTTTTGACAAAGAAATCAAAAACATAAAACGGAAAAAAAGAGACTATCTTCAACAAATGGTGCTGTTTTAACTGGATGCTTACATGTAGAAGAATGCAAATAGAACCATATATACCACCCTACACAAAACTCAAGTCTAAGTGGAACAAAGACCTCAGCAATAACCTTAATACACTATATCTAATAGAACAGAAATAGGGGAATAGCCTTAAACTCATTGGTATAGCAGACAACTTCCTGAACAGAATAGGCTCTAAGATAAAAAAAATGGTAAATGGGACCTCTTGAAATTGAAAAGCTTTTTTAAGCCAAAGGACTCTGTGAATAGGACAAAACAGCAACCTAGAATTTGGGAAAGTGTCTTCACCAACCCAACATCTGACAGAGCTCTAACATCTAAAAGTTACCAAGAACACAAAAAGTTAGACACCAACTACCCAAATAACTGAATTTAAAAATGGGGTACAGAGCTGAGTAGAGAATTCTCAACAGAGTACTCCTGAATGGATGCAAAGCGCTTAAAGAAACGTTCAAAATTCATAGTCATCAGGGGAATGCAAATCAAATCAACTCTTAGGTTCAGTCTTACACCTATCAGAAGGACTAAGATCAAACACTTAAGAGATAGCATATGCTGCAGAGCATGTGGAACATTTCTGGTGTGAGTACAAACTCTGGTGGGGGCTAGAGTAACTAGATAAAATAATTTTTCTGATAATATTTAAGGGAAGCAGGCATATGTTTTTTTCCTATCTTTTTTGTTTTTGTCCATCAGCAGAATTTGCTAATCAGATTCAACATGCATTTTCCTTTTTCTAATAATCTGATCAAGAAAAAAAATCTCTCACAGGGGCTCCAAGTAGCTTGAATTTTAGTTGATTCTAGCTTTAATACTGTTGAATTCCAAGATGAGCCATCAAAAGTCCAACCTTTGTCAATATGACATATAATTGAATCTCTTGAAATCATATTTAAGTCCATACGAAATAAATATCAGGTCACAGTTTCACCTTACATGGCATAACTATTCCATATAATACCACGAATGCATTATATAGCTTATAATTTATCCAAGGAGAAAATTTTAATCTTTTAGAATTACAAAATCAAACTAACCATTTATATTTTAATAAATATTATCTTATATGACAAGTAAGGAAAGAAAATGTAACTGTTGGGTCAATGTATGTATTTATACACACAAACATGCTCTTATCAAAATAAGATTGATATCACTAATGACCATTACAGTCCTCACTTCTGAAACTGCTCATATGGCCACACCTGGTATTTATAACTACCTTGTACTGCCAGCACTTTATTTCCCTTCTCTGGGCAAGGACCTCAGTATTATTAGTTTTGTTCTATAAATAAATGACGTATACCTCCAATTCTGAAGGTTCTGAGCACATTTTTTAGTGTGCCTACATCAGGATTTTATACTTGTCCTCAATCCCAAGATCTAATAATACCAATAGATGTCCCAAAGAATCTCCTGCACTCCAGATCTAGTCTTCCTTACTTTTACTGCAGGAAAACAATCTGTTACCTGACCCTGCGTCAATCCCCCTTCATAACACTATTATTCCTTTAGTAGCCTCTTGGTGTAAGAATAATGGACACCCAAATTAGCCAGGATGAAGCCTGATCTTCTAGTTCAATGGAATGCTTATTGTGTCTCCAGGCAAGAACATTCATTTGCTGAAATCAAGTGTCTAGATTAATAGAGGGAAAAAAAGTCATTGGAACAAGAAGCGGTGTTTTACTCTGGTCACTTATAGTAAATAGAATCACTCCCGCTTCAAGTGTTAGATTCCTGGACCAGTAAATCATAACTATATGAGAAACAGTATCACATATTGAATGGCAATTCAATGTATATACTGTCTTCTGAAGAATCCTGGCCTGGCCTTCCAGGCTAAGTCTATATAATTGGTACCACAACTCTGTCTTCACAAAACCACTCCACCATTATATCTTTCCATCTATTTCAATATTGTGGAGATCCTGTCAATACTAGTGTATTCTGTGAGCATGTTGCATCTCTGTGCTTGTGAAATGAGCTTTTTGATCAGAAGCAATGCTGTGTGGAGTACCATAATAGTGGGTAAAACTTTAAGGCAATGGATGTCATTTTTGACTTATGAATTTTGTTTTGAAAGACAGAAGTTTTAAGGTTGCCCTCCTAGACAAAAATTTAGAGCAGGAGAAGAAACTGGTCAGACCCTGGAACTGCAATTACACCAGCTGGTTCAGCAACTCTCTCCCAGGAACTAACTGACCATAAAATTAGATTAAAATCTTAAATAACAATCTTGAGAAACAGGAAGCTTCTCCCAGGAACTGGCAGACCATAAAGTTAAACAATCTTGAGAAACAGGAAGCTTCTCCTTGTGATTTTTCACTGGTATTCTCAACATTTTTCAATGACGCCCTCCCTACCCTCTTGGGTTGTGGTTTCTTCCTTTAATTACCTCTTATCCCAGCAACTTGGGGTTGAACTCCTCTGCCCCTGCATGAGATACGATTCTCGACCCCAGTGTACTGGTTCCTATCAATAAACCTCTTTTAATTACAGCAAGGATGGTCTTACATGAGTTCTTGGGGGGATCACATCATACTGAGACTGGAGTGAGGATCTCCCCGGTCTCGGGGGTCTTTCATAGTGTAGGAAAATCCTTAAGCAGAATATAATCATCTATTCCAGAAAGGAGTTATCTTTTCAGTGGTAGAAGTTTTTCAATGTAATTAGCTTGCCACTGGCTGATCACCTCAAAAAACAGAGTTATGTTGCAGCTCAGGGTTCTTGTCCACTTTGGATGCTTTAACAGATAGCATCCAAACTCAGGGCAAGGATGCACTTTTGAAAATTAATTGCAGATTCCCAAATGGAATACACAAAGCTTCCCTTTAAGATTAAGTGGTTTCTCAGCCACGCTGAGCCAAGTCACATGATTCCTCCTCTAAGGAACTAGGGTCAAAGCTTGTGCTAGTTTGGCAACATGATTCTGGGGTTTGTGGCTTAAGGCTAGGACACACCTAGGCTGACCCAGGGAGGTGAGTTGAAGAATGGAGGATAAGGATTCAGGTTCTGAGCTGTTATGGAGAGTTTGGGCAATGAATGCTGAGAACTGGGAGGAGAAGGCAGCCCTCAGAGAGCAGACCTAAATAAGATAGGAATGGAGTAGTTGGTGATTTAAAAAGTCAAGGCTTCACAAGCAACTTGATTCTTGGAATGCGGGAATTTGGGGATAGATTAGCATGCCATTCATTCAAAAATCAGCCTGAAAATACAGAAAATACAGAAAACAGAAGAGAATTTAATTGATGTTAAATACATAGGAAAAGATGTTAATCCAAGTTCTATAAAGAGAAAGGGGATATAATTATATATATCCATAGATACTAATCTCATTAGAAGGGAGAAATATAGGAAAACTGCATTTATATAAGGACATATTGATAAGCCTGAGAATAGGCTCACACCAAAAATAAAAGGGGATTTAATTAAAGTTAAATACATAGGAAAGGATGTTAATCCATGACACATAAAGAGAAAGGGGGATATAATTATATATCTACAGATACTACTTATAAGGGAAGAATAAAAGGAGACTGCATTGTTTTAAGGATAGAAGGGGGAGATAGTAGTAATTGTTTAAGTACTTTTAAGTATACGTGGAAGAATAAAGAAATCTAGGCCTATGATCTCAAATGTAGGACACAAATGCACAGACAGAGAGAAACCCTATCTCAACAGATAATAATAATAATTGTTTGAAATTGTTTAAAACATTTGAGTTGTTTTAATTATCAAAATGAAGGTGGTTATAAATTTGGTGTAATAATCCTCTGGGAGAGTGGTCAGAGTATAGCAGGCCCTAGGAAAACAGAGTTTGCCAAATTGAATCAACTGATTTCAGGTTGCCATGCCAAGGACATGCTATTTTTGGAGACAGACTCTATATTTGTATTAACACAAAATGAGAAAAGGCTTTGGAACTGTTTTTTAGTAATATGGATCAAATATGATAGGAGAGACCCCCTGAAGATCTTGGCTACTGGCAGGAAAGAACAATTCAAGAAGACCAAATAGGACAGGTAAAATGAATCACTAATCCATCCACAAAGGAACAGCTCTGAAACCTGCTTAGATGTAAAAATGTCTATAGCCAAAACTTAAGCTAAAATTAGCTAATAGATCTTGATGGTTATGGAATCCTTAAAATTCATCATTCCATTCTTCACGTGTCATGAATGAAGATTTAATTACAATTTGGTTATTGATCAGACTAACTCATAAAAAGATGTTTGTCTTTCACTTGCACAGATAAGGATCAAAAATTTATCCTTAACTATTGCACAATCCATACAATAACTTTAAAGAACTAAAAATTTTCTTGAAAGATACATATATGATAGAATGAAGCACCAAGATAAAGCTCTGACAAGATCCATCCTCAGTGAATCTGAGATGACCTGCTATTCCAGCTAGTTCCCTGCCTGATTCTGCCTCACTTGATGGTGTTTCCAAAGACTTCCTTCCAGAACAGCTTCCACAGTGGCTACTGGTCCCTGATGACTTTGGTTCATCCAGCCTTTCAGAGAGTTCCAGTCAGTACTTCAGTTAAGATCTGAATTTTTTAAGTATACAGAGACTAGATAACAAATGCTAAAGCCAGATTTCTTTAATTTAGTCTTTTTTTCTAAGTTTCTCACACCCCTACTACTTTAAAAATATTTCCTTGCCCTAATTCAGCAAGAAGAAATTGTAGAGATTCATTGGGTTTGGGTATCTGATTATGGTGATTTTTTTAAAATTATAGATAGGTTGACATTTTTAGGGATATTTTGAAAATGGTCATAATTTTGGACAGGGAGGAAACTGAATTGGGAACTTAGACTCATGGATTTCTACCTTTGTCATCTTCTCTGTTCAGTTTTACTTAGGTAAAGGTAAAGGGAAAAGAAAAATGGGGGGATAGAAGAATATTATAAGAAATTAGAAATACAAGGTAGGAACACTAAACTTACACTTAAACCAAATGTTTTATAGGCATACTGTTACATTGGTAGCAATCTTTACATTTTGATGCATAATTGAATTTATATATATTTTTGAATTTTTTATTGGATCTTTTTTTACATTTCAAATGTTATTCCCTTTTCTGGTTTCTCCTCTGGAAACGCCATATCGAATCCTCCCTCTCCCTGCTTTTATGAGAGTGCTCCCTCATCTACCCAGCCCTTCCTGACTCCTCACCCTTCCATTCCCCCTCCACTGGGGGTGCAAGCCTTGGCAGGACCAAGGGTCTCTCCTCCCATTGATGTCTGAAAAGGCTATCCTCTGCTACATATGCAGCTGGAACCATGGATCACTACAGGTGTACTCTTCGGCCGTTTAATCGCTGGGAGCTTGAAGAATCTAGTTAGTTGATAATTTTGTTCTTCTAGGGTTGGAAACCCCTTTTGCTCCTTCAGTCCTTCCTCTAACTCCTCCACTGGGGACCCCGTGCTCAACCCAATGGTTGGCTGCGAGTATCTGCTTCTGTATTTGTCTGACTCTGGCAGAGCCTCTCAGGAGACAGCTATATCTGGATCCTCTCAGCAAGCACTTCTGAGCATCTACGATAGCGTCTGGATTTGGTGTCTGTATATGGGATGGATCCCCTCTTAAGTTGCCTTTTCAGGTATTTTGTCACAGTGAGGTGAAGTGTGATTAACACATCAAGTGAAATCATAAAGTTTAAATCTAATACTCCAAAGAACAAACAAGGAAAATGGTTTTGAGTTCAGTAATAATCCTGTCAAGCATTCATAAGATTCTTGGTTCAATTTTCACAACAACAACAACAACAACAACAACAACAACAACAACATTACACAATAACAAAAATATAAGCAAGAATATATAATAATGTAGGCCATACTTTTGGTTAATTTATTGTGTTCTTTTTCCTACGACTCTTCTCTACTTGTGTCCCTTCCAACTCACTAACCTTAACTAGGAAAGAAAGAAGGCTAGAAGGGAAAGGGGATGTTGACCTTACTAGACTACTTCCTGTTGTTTAATGGCTCTGAGTTCCTTGGTGTAAGTACAATCTTTTTCATCAGAATATCTCCAACAAGGGACCCAGCAATCACACACACCAGCAAACAGCAATAGAGTAAACAGCAATCTGGCAACAGCAGGAAACAGTAACAGTAGTAGCAGGGGTAGCAGCTGCTCTGGCATTTTTTATGCTTTCAAGTGCCCTCAGAATTCTTTTTTTTTTTTTTTTTTTTTTTGTTCTTTTTTTCGGAGCTGGGGACCGAACCCAGGGCCTTGCACTTCCTAGGCAAGCGCTCTACCACTGGGCTAAATCCCCAACCCCCCCTCAGAATTCTAAATGTAAACTATCTTTATCTGGCAAAACCATGACTCTACCAGATCATGAAACAAATTATAGTCAGCTGCTGTGGACAATCTGAAGCAGCTCGATATCCCACACTGTGGATTAAAACATATTTTTCAAAACATAACTGGATTTTAAAGAAACCAAAATTCTCACCACATAATAATTGACACAGGAAAGACTGCTCAGTGTTTAAGCACATGTACCAACACTACAGACGATCTGAGCTGAAAGCTCACATACTCAAGGAAACAGAATGACTTTCTGAATGACCATGATAACATGGTCAGGGAAGAAATAAAGAAATTCAATGAAAATGAAGGCATAATGAAAGCAGTGTTAAGAGGAAAATTCATAGTGAAATTGATATTGTAGCAATTCTTTACTAGCAATTGCACAGCACACCTGAAAGATCTAGAACAAAAAGAAGCAAATACACCCAAGAGGAGTAGATGGCAGGAAACATTCAAACTCAGAGCTGAAAAGAAATCAATTAGAAATGAAGAGAATAATACAAAAAAAATCAACAGAACCAAAAGTTGGTTCTTTGTGAAAATAAACAAGATAAATAAACCTCAGTCAAAGTAACTAAAGGACACAGAGACAGTATACAAATTAACAAAATCAGAAACTAAAAGGGAAACATAACAGAAACTGATGAAATTAAAAAAAAAACAGATCTTATTACAAAACTTATATACTCTACAAAACTGGAACATTTAGATGAAATGGATGAATCTATACACAGATACCCTATACCAAATAAATCAAGGTCAGGTAAACTATTGAATCAGTCCAATAACCCTGAAGGAAAAAGAAGCAGTCATTAAAAACTTCCCAATCAAAAAAGTCAGAGGTCAAATGATTTTAGTGCAGAATTATACCAGACATTCAAAGAAGAGCTTAATTTCAACAGTCTTCTAACTGTCCCATAAAATAGAACAGAATTACACTCCATAGTTCATTCTATATGGTCTCACCATTACAGTTAAATAACACAAAGACTCAACCAGGAAAGATAACTTCAATTTCACCTTTGAACATTGATGCAAAACTACTAACCCTTTTTCTAAGGCTGGTAATTGTTTATGTAAGGGCCCTGAGAAGACATAGTAAATAAAGCTACTCGATATTACAATAATTATAATTAGCGAGGTGTCAATTTCATTTAAATCCATCCCTGTCAAACAGTTCAAAATATGATCCCATAAAATCCAAATGACATTTATTGTGCTTCTCGTCTTCACGTATATACAAATTATCATTACTGATCCGGAGCTTGTACTTTTGCCTCCCCCTGCTGTTTGCCTCAGGACACTGCGGTTCGCTTCTGGACTGGCCTGCCTTTGGTGGTTTGTGGTGTTCACATGCCAGTCTCAGTTGATAGAACCAGCTTGGCCAGTCTGCGCCTGTTTAGACTTGGGAAATATGGGGTAATCAAATACTGGAAGGCTCAGGTAGAGATATCCGGATCAGCCCACTATGCCTGTGAGAAGGCTTTAGAAGGATAATTATTTTTTCAGCAGCTGTCGAATCTCAGCAGTGAATTCCATTCTATAGGTAATTGTGCCCTAGTCCTCAGACTTTTTTAGACTCCAGGAACCCCACAAATGCATTGTGGCTTTGGGGGAGCTTCTTAGCTCTATGTAAACCCCTCAGATGCACTCAGCATTTAATTTATGCACTGTTGCAGCTTTAGAGTGTAGATCTAGCTGTTCATATATTTTTGGGAGTGTGGGGGGATGGGGAGACTTTCATCTCAGTTTGGTTGGTTTCTATGAGAGATGTTGGTGCACCAATTATTGCAGTGATTTTTATCCTCAATAAACTCGTATAAAAACACAGTGCAGTTAATATATTTATAATCTACTAGCCTAGATTATGCAGCTCCATTACCACAATATCCTATTTCCCAGTTGTGACACACTTGCCAGTTGCAGTTTCTCCTGGCCATGTGGTGGTTCTCCTCTATCTTCTCTTCCTCCTCCTTTCTTCTCCTCTTTCTCTTCCTCTCTTCCTTTATTTGAGGCATCCTGCCCCATCTTTTACTTCCCCTGCCCAATCACAGCCTATAGCCTTTGTTCGACCAGTGAAAATGGGCAAAAGATTCCCATGATATCACCTGAGAACCTGAGCAGCTGCTTACCAGAGGGCAACCCCTCCTGTGAAAACAAAATTAACACCAGAAAACAGCATCAGGACAACCAACAACATTCTTCCTCTGCATTTTCTATCCCCTTGATCTCATTTAGTTATTTTATTGCTCTAGCTAGAACTTCAAGTATTATATTGAAAATAGATGTGAAGAGAGTGGGGTCTCTTTGAACTGTTTAATCTCTAGTATACCCTCAAATGTTCACTATTCGGTATCAGAGAACTAGTTGGTGTTCCTCTCTATGTTTGGGCCAACTCTACCCTCCCAGTATTCCTCAGTTGTGGTTAGAGTTTTGGGTAGGATCGAGATTTCATAGCCTACCAGTTGGATATATCTAATGGTGCAATTCTTGTACAGCTGACATTTGTGTCATATTTTTGGTGAGCATTTGTTGGGATAGCTTCAGAAATTACTAGAATATTTGATCTCAAAACAGATTCCCTGATCATTTGTCTCTTATAATTTCTCTACCAACTGTTCCACAATGTTCCTGAAACCTTGTAAGTGGGAGTATTTTGTAAATGTGTCCATTGTGACTAGGCTCCTCAACTCTGAACTTTGACTGGTTATAATTTTAGTCCATGTATATTGCAAGTAGAATTTTCTTGATGAAGCCTGATGACTAAAATTATCTGCAGGTTTTAGAACAAATATGTAGATGGTAAATTTCTATGCTGGTTTAGCAAATTGATGTTTATATTTTTTCTATAAAACCCATACATTCACTATCACTGAATAGTTGGCTAGAATTCAGTAGCAGGCATTGAATCCCCTAGTGAGTCAAAACAGTTCAAAGAGTGAGCTGTGTTTACCACAAAACATGTGTGCATTGTGTCTTCAGCCACACAGGCTTAATTTTTATTTCTTGAGGGGAAGGACAATAGCAATAGGTTGTGTTCATTGAAAACCTCTTTTCCTGTCCATACCAACAACTCAAAAGAGGACTTTCTCCTGTTTGGTATTGTGTTTTTGTTAGGAGGTCCTTTGCTCTTGATTGGAAGCACTGTCAGTCAGATGAGAAATGTTTATTAAGATTATGTGTACATTTATTCAAGAAATTATATATCCTAAAGCTTTTTAGGTAAATATTCTTCCTTATGAATTTTTAGACATTCTTTTTATTTTATCAACTGGTATGTTTTGTTTTGTATTTACCTTCTTCATGCCACTATAGAGTCTCCCTTTTTCATTTCCCTTATAAGATAGATCTCTTGTATGCAGTTAGTCCCTTCTCTATTGCTCCTCCAAACCCCTATCCTGTCAACTGTTCATTTTTACTTTTCTGTGGGTGCTACAGGCTATATACAAATATTAAATGATACTTTCTTTTTTTCTTTAAATATCTGGTGCGATGCAACAGTTATCCTTCTCAATTTTTGCATTTTTTGTATGAGATAATTTTTATTGTTAATATAACTTCACTACTTTAATGATTGTTAGGGGTCCATTTGGGGTTTGTAAATGTTTTTGTTTATATTTGGTTAGAAATACATCCATTTCTCTAGATTTTCTAATTTACTGAATTCATTCTTTTTAAAATATCATGTGTATATTGCTTTTACTATGTTTAGGTATGGAACTTGAAAGTCAACATCAAACTAAATGGAAAGCAACTTGAAGCGATCCCATTAAAATAGGTGCTACAAGAGTCTGCACACTCCCTTCCTACTTACTCAAAATAGAACTCAAAGTCCTAGTCATATCAATTAGACAACAAAAGGAGGACAAAGCGATACAAATTGGAAAGGAAGAACTCAAAATATCACTATTTGCAGATGATATGGTAGAATACTTAAGTGACTCCAAAAATTCCATCGAAGAACTCCTAAACATGATAAACAACTTCAGCAAAGTGGCTGGATATAAAATTAACTCAAACAAATCAGTAGCCTTCCTCTACTCAAAGGATAAGCAGGTTGAGAAAGAAATGAGAGAAACAGCACACCCTTCACAATAGTCATAAATAATATAAAATACCTTGGTGTGACTATAACCAAGCAAGTTAAAGATCTGTATGACAAGAACTTCAAGTCTCTGATGAAAGAAATTGAAGATCTCAGAAGATGGAAAGGTATCTTATGCTCATGCATGGGTAGGATTAATATTGTAAAAATGGCCATCTTGCCAAAAGCAATCTACAGATTCAATGCAATCCCCATCAAAATTCCAATTCAATTCTTTATAGAGTTAAAAAGAGCAATTTGCAAATTCATTTGGAATAACAAAAACCCAGGATATTGAAAACTATCCTGAACAATAAAAGAACTTCTGGGGAAGTCACCATCCCTGACCTCAAGCTATACTACAGAGTAATAGTGATAACACTGGAGAAAATTTCCTGAACAGAAAACTTATGCTCTAAGATCAAGAATCGACAAGTGAGACTTCATTAAATTGCACAGCTTCTGTAAGGCAAAGGTCATTGGGCAAAATGGCAACCAACAGACTGGTAAAAATCTTTATACATTATACATCTGATAGAGAGCTAATATCCAATATACACAAAGAACTCAAGAAGTTAGACTCCAGAGAATCAAATAACTATATTAAAAATGGAGTACAGAGCTAAGCAAAGAGTTCTGAGCTGAGAAATCTCAAATGGATGAGAAGTGCCTAAATAAATGTTCAACATCCTTAGTCATCAGGGAAATGCAAATCAAAACAACCCTGAGATTCTGCCCTCAGACCAGTCAGAATGGCTAAGATCAAAAACTCTGGTGACAACAGATACTGGTGAGGATGTGGAGAAAGAAGAGCACTCCTCTATTGTTGGTGGGATTGCAAGTTGGTACAAGCACTCTGGAAATCAGTCTGGAGGTTCCTCAGAAAATTGGACCTAGTGCTACCTGAGGATCCAGCTATACCACTCCTGGGCATATACCCAAGATATGCTCCAACATATAACAAGGACACATGCTCCACTATGTTCATAACAGCCTTATTTATAACATGCAGAAGTTATATATCTGGAATGAACCCAGATATCCTTCCGCAGAGGAATGGATACAGGAACTGTGGTACATTTACACAATGGGGTACTACTCAGCTATCAAACAATGACTTCATGAAATTCTTAGACAGATGGATGGAACTAGAAAATATTTCCCTGACTGAGGTAACCCAATTTTGAAAAATCACACATGGTATGCATTCACTGATAAGTTGATATTAGCCCCAAAGCTCGGATTTCCTAAGATAGACCACATGAAGCTCAAGAATGACAACAAAAGAATGGATGCTTCAGTCCTTCTTAGAAGGGGGAAACAAAATATTCTTAGGAGGAAATATAGAAACAAAGTTTAGAGCAGAGACTGAAGGAAAGGCCATCCGGAGTTTGTCCACCTGGGGATCCAGCCAGTATATATACAGCCACCAAACCCATTACTAATGCCAAGAAGTACATGTTGATAGGAGCCTGATATGGATGTCTTCTCAGAGGCTCTGCAAGAGCATGACAAATACAAAGTCAGATTCTAGCAGACAATCCTTGAACTGAGAATGGGGTTCCCAATGGAGGAGTTTGAGAAAGGATTGAAGGAGCTGAAAGGGTTTGCAACCCCATAAGAACAATAATACTAACTAACTCGAGCTTCCAGGGACTAAACCACCATCCAAAGAGTACATGTGGACAGATATATGGCTCCAGTTCCATATGTAGCAGAGGATGGCCTTGTTGGGCGTCAATGGGAGGAGAAGTCCTTGGTCCTGCCAAAGCTCGACTACCCCAGTGTAGGGGAATATCAAGGCAAGAAGGCAGGAAGTGGTGGGTGGGTGGGAGAACATCCTCACAGAAGCAAGGGATGGGGATAAGGGATAGGGAGTTTATGGATAGGAAACTCAGAAAGGGAATAACATTTGAAATATAAATGAATAATAAAATCCAATAAAAAATATCATGTGTGATTCTAAATAATCATGTGGTTTGGCAGTATCTATTCTAATCTTATACTTTACTTTCTAATTTAATTTTTAAAAGTCTTACTCTTCTATATTTTGGTTAGATTTTATACTGAAATAGGTTATTACATAATATTAATATTAAATATACATATATGTATGTGTGTGTTAGTGTGTATGAGTATATGTTTTCAAGAACCTACCAAAGCAAAAAAATGGACATTGAATACGCCAGAGCTGAAAGGTACATGAAACTTTGAATTACCTTTTCAGTGTGCATGGAATTGAAATCCAATGCTGTAGAAGAAGAGGAGGTACTTTTGGTCTTTGAGTCAGTTAAATATTTCAGCTAAAATATTTGATTTTTAATTTATTTTATTTTTGTTTTAGTTATTCTTACTTATGAAGACAATGAACTATATTATTAGGCTATTTATTTGTAGTATCTCTGTTTTTGGAGTGTAGTCACTCATTTGAGAAGCTTCATTTTAGGTCTGCCTCACATTTTTACCAATATTTTTGTACTCATGCATTCATTTTTTCCTAATTTTAATAATTAATAAAATTCCCAATGTCTTCAATAGCACATTTTGCTATAAAACTTTATATTGTTTGAACTTGATATTCTTGTATTTTTATTTTTTGAGTATATATCCAAGTGGGAAAAGATGAGTTTAATTCTGAAGAGACTTGAGGCCCCAGGGAAGGGGGAGGAGGAATTGTGTGAGAAACTGTTGGAGGGGCCCCAAGAGGGGGACAATGAATGTAATATAAATAAATAAAATTTAAAAGAGATTTTTTATTTCCCATTTTTGTTATTCTAGTAGGTTGGGTTCTAGAATTTAGAACTTCTGTGTGTGTTGGCTTTTGTCTTTGTAACTTGATTTTTTTTAAAGTTTTGAACATGTGTTATTACAAGCTGAACAGTTTTACATATGGTATATTTTATCATGGTTCTGAATATAGCAAAATTCAGCAAGCTAGGAACTCTTGTTCCACCTAGATAATTAGTTTGGTATTCATATTGCATAACTCACTTCCTGATGTGCATTGTTGCAATGAGTCAAATTTACAAACACAAGTTGAAAGGAATACAAACAGGAGAAGGTAATAAGACAGGGAGATTAGGGGATGATATGCTCAAACTGCATTGCAGATATGTAATTGTGTGTACATTTTGTACAATTAATAAATATTGATTATAAACTACACTGAAGTCTCATCCTTCTTCTTAGCATTTCTACCATAGAATACACATAAATTCAAAAATATTTGAAAGTATATCTATTATAAGGAAACTTATATACTGAAGACAATAATCTAAATTAATATAGTTATTAGGGAAAATAGTCTCCTCCTCCTCCCTCTCCCCCTCCTCCTCCTCCTCTCCTCTCCTCTCTGTCTCTCTGTCTCTGTTTCTCTGTCTCTCTGTCTCTGTCTCTGTCTCTGTCTCTCTCTCTCTCTCTCTCTCTCACACACACACACACACACACACACACACATAGACACATACAAATTCAAAATAAAACTACTGTAGCAATAATCCATATTATTCCAGGTTATGTATTTGAAGGAAGTAAAGACAGCATACAAAGAGATAACTGTAACACTATATGTATTCTGATATTCTTCAAAGAAATTATAAAATCAGCCTTAATTCATATTGATGTTCTAGTAGAGAGAGAAATTATGGGATGTATTTCCACAATGGAGTCCAGTCAGACACAAAAAAGAATGCAATACTAGAAAATAAATGTAGAGGAATATCAAGATTTTAAGCAAAATAAAGCAGACAATTGACAGGCACAGCATTGATTCTGTAAAGAGTATGTAATAAAATAAGATAACAGCAAAGTAAGATTGTGAGATGACTATTATAATTATGAAGAAAGAGGTGAATATTTACACAAGGAAAGGTAGAAAGGAAATATTTTGCAATATTTTTCCCTTTTGTCTAAATAAAGAATAGGTTTTAACTCTAACACATTTTGTAAAACTATTTACAGTAATGAAGCTATTTCTGCCAAGCTTTCCAGAATGTGCAGTTTTGTTGTATTTGGCAGTTTTAGGATTGAGTATCTTTGAGTTCTGCAAAATTTTCATATCAGTCTCATATGAACTGAGAAATTTGAGTGTCCTGAGAAATTTGTAGTCCCAAGATGATATTTGAGTGGTGTTTGTCAGATTAGAAACAGTCCTGGCTAGCTAGAGGATAGTAATCAACCCAAAGCTGTCCTCAGTTTGCATATAACCCAGTGTTAGAAGAGGCATTTGACAGCTTTTCCCAGTGCTTAGAGTTACCACAATCCAATTGGATTCATCATGACATGGGCCTCATCATCTTCTTGGAAACCGCACAGGTTACTATTAGGATGTCATGTTTCCTTTAAACATGGCAACTGAAAAAGTATTACCTTTCAATTGAAAGTAAAAACAATTCTTTTGGAAAAGTGAAACCAACTATATCTTAGTATGTGTAGGTAACTATACCTATCCTCCTCCCCCCTCTCCCTATATCTATATCTATATTATATATGATATTAATATATGTATTAAAGGCTTAATTATATTTATTTTTAGATCATAAATGATATTTACTTTGAATTTCAGCCTGACCTTTTTCTTTTCTTTTCTTTCTTTTGGTTTTTGGGGTTGCAAAAGCCAGATTTGTTTGTGAGAAGTATCACTGTCACACACTTCTATAGACTTCATTATTAATTATAGTTTTTAACTAATTAATTTATTTATTTTTACAGTCCAGATTTTATTCCCCTCCAGGTCCACCTCACGAGAGGAGAGTTCCACATTCCATTCCTCTTCCCTGCCCCTTCCCCATCCCCATCCCTGTGTCTCCACAAAAATGTTCCCACCCCACCCACCCCACCCACCCCACCAGACATCTAAACTTCCTGGGGCCTCCAGTTTCTTGAGGGTTAGGTGCATCTTCTCTGATTGAACCTAGACCCAGGAGTCCTCTGCTGTATATGTGTTGGAGGCCTCATCTCAGCTGGTGTATGGTGCCTGGTTGGTGATCTAGTGTCTAAAGAGATCTCAGGGTCCAGGTAAGTGAGACTGCTGGTCCTCCCTACAGGATTCCTCCTAGCTTCCTCCAGCTTTCCCTAATTCACCCAAAAGAGTCAGCAGCTTCTGTTCATTGGTTGGGCGCAAATATCTGCATCTGACTCTTTCAGCTGCTTGTTGGGTCTTTAAGAGAGCAGTCATGTTAGGTTCCTTTTTGTAAAAACCTCATAGAGTCAGCTCTGGTGTTAAGTTTCAGGGTTTTCCCTTGAGGTGGATCCCACTTTGGTCCTGTCACTGAACCTTCTTTTCCTCAGGCTCTTTTCCATTTCTATTCCCTCATTTCTTTCAGACAGGAAGAATTATAGGTCAGAGGTTTGGCTGTGGGATAACAACCCCATCTCTTACTTGATGCCCTGTCTTTCTCCTGAAAATGGATTCAATGAATTCCCTCCTCCCACTGTAGGGCCTTTCATCTAGGGTCCCACCTTTAAGTCTCCTTTGAAACTCTGAGAGTTTCTCACTTCCTGGGTCTCTGGTACATTTTAGAGGGTCCTTTCAAGCTCTTTCTTCCAAATTTAAATCACTATAATCCCTATGTGCCTGCCTCTGCTCCCCAAGTATTGGGATTAAAGGCATGTGCTTCCCAAGTGCTGGGATTAATGGGCTGAACCACCACCAGGCTATGGATTCTTTATAATTACTATTCTCATAGAGTTGTCCTGGTTTAATTTGGTTCTCCATTTCCCTTATTTTTTAGTATTAAGGTTAAACTTTCAAATTTTTAGAGTGTGCAATTTATTATTCTTGTTGATTTATTTTGAATTTGACCCCTGGAAAAATTTATTATATTATCAACTTGGGCATGATGCTAATCTGTCCACACTTCCATTATAGAATCATTTTTTGTCTTCCTTGCCTGTATGAGGGACATAAAATTTGATGTCTTTGTTAAGATTTGCCATTTCAATTCATGCCTCCCATGACCATATATCTTTTCGATTTATCTACCAGTTAGTGGTTTTCCATTTTGATGACAATATAGTTATATCACTGAGCACATACCATGAATTGGAGAAGATAGAGATTTTCCTTTTGCTTTTCTAGTTGTTTGTCTTCTATCACTGATTTTGTAGTTTCTTCCTTAATATTGACCATTACATCTCCCAATCTTTAGGCTTCTGTTTTACTTTAGTTTTGTTTCCATCACTCGTTGATAAACTGGCAGTAAACAAAGCATTAATAAAATGTTATGACCATTGCACTTGCCCCACAGTTCAATATGTGTCTCTTTTGGGGGAGTGTCAAGCCGTTTAGGTAACTGAGTTATTTCCTTAGTATGAGAAGGCACAAATCCCTTTGATACCACATCCTGATCATGAAGGAATTGGGTACCATCTCCATTGTAATACCTTTACATGCATAGATAAGTCTGCAAAGGACTCTGCTTTTATCATCATAGTTGGCACTTCCTGGGTCTCTGGTACATTTTAGAGGGTCCTTTCAAGCTCTTTCTTCCAAATTTAAATCAAATTTAAATGAGAGTAAGATTCTCCATTACTTCTTTTTTTTTCTTTTTCTTTTTTTTTTTCAGAGCTGGGGACCGAACCCAGGGCCTTGCGCTTGCTAGGCAAGTGCTCTACCACTGAGCTAAATCCCCAACCCACTCCATTACTTCTTAAAATGTCCAAATTTGTTTCTCAGAGACAGAATATTTATTCTCCATATATGGAGAATTTGGCAATAGAAGCCAACAGACAAATGTTGGTTTTTTTCTTCATGAAGAGTCCCTCATTGCTAATTCACTGATAAATACAATATCCATAAGTATGGCATCATTTGGTGCAATATTGGAAAGGGTTGCATACACAGAGATGAGCTGTCAGTCACAACAGCTGCTCTTTGTTCCTGTTCCTATTGGAAATTAGCTGCCTTTCTAATAACCCTATGGAGGTTTTTCTGTGAAGATAATTTGAGATTTCTCTAGTGTGCAAACATAACAATTAGAAGCTGTATCTCCGTTTTGCCCCTGGGAGGTCTGATTAAAGCGTAGGCCATAACCACCTTGTTTGCGGTATCCCTATAATTTAGAAAACAACTAACTTGTGGAGATATGCCTGTCTCTGCTGAGATGCAAGGCATGGGCTCTCACTACCTTGTTCAAATATTTTATCCTAGCTTCAAATCACTCCAACTCTTAGAGATTTAGAACACAAGTTTGAACTCTATGAACCTTTTGGATTTACCTAAGATATTTAAAATTTTTGACTGTGTTTTAATACCAAACAACAAAAATATCCTATGTAACAAGAAAACTCAAAAGTTGATATTCAAGATGGTGCAGAACACATGGCAATCTACAGTGTAACATTCTAACATAGAATTAAGATGCATGGTTTAACAAAACCCATTTATTTTTCCATTTCATTGCAGTAAGGCAATTGTGCATTTGATAAATTATCACTTAACATTATTGTTTCTTGTATTTTTTCAAAGATGACTAAATGAAAGGAATATGTTAGTCTTTATAAATTAATTTGTACTGAATGAGTAAGCTGAAGATTTCATCCTTATTCAGGAGGACATTCAGTATGATTGTAATCTATATCAATCTTGACAGTATCTACAGCTTTTATTCTCCTGGGAAAACAAAGACAAATATTCTTTCCCAACATAGCAGATATCACACTTTTCATACTGAATTCAATATAACTTTAAAATTTAGAGGCTGTTTTTTTCTAATATCCAATTTCTCTCAAAATATATTGTTTCTTTCTCATTAACATTTTAAAATTTAAAGTTAATAAAGAGCACAGGAACCTCAATGGAGGAGTTAGAGAAAGGACTGAAGGAGCTTAAGGGTTTGCAGCAGCATAGGAAGCTATAAAAGTATCAATCAACTGAGAAACCTGACCTCTCAGGCTCCAGAGACTAAATCACCAAAAAGTACATGGAGGGATCCATGGCTCCAGCGCATATGTAGCAGGAGTGGAATGTTGTCTGGCATCAATAGGACTTTGAGAAACCCTTGGTCTAATTGTGAGTTCTTTTCCCAGTGCAAGGGAATGCGGGATGTTGAGGTGGGGAGGGGGAGCATCCTCATAGAACCTGCTGGGGAGGGTGAATGAGAAGTGATAACCAGGAAATGGGATAGCATTTGAAATGTAAATATATAAAATATCCAATAAAAAGAATGGCATAATCTACCTCTGGAGCTCTTCTATACCATTTTATGTTTATTAAGGACATCTTTTAAAGTGAAATTAGATCTTTCGGTAACTTCTTGTCCTGTAGCATTGTGTGGTATAACTGTGATATACTTTATGTTGTAATATACAAAAATCCATTTCATTTCACTAGAAACTTATGCTAGGGCATCATCATTCAAAATTTGTACAGGCATCCACATATTTACCACAACTTCTGTTTTGTACTTTCTGTTGTTGAATATTTTGTAAACCTATATTATATTTTAGATTATTAATGTACTCTCATCTTTGTTTTTTTTTTTTCAGGAGCAATTTGTAATTCCTTTTGTGAAGTTCTGCGTTTGAATCAACAAGTGATATATCATCCATATAATGATGAATTTTAAATTAAGGAAACTGTTTACAAATTATTTCTAATGGACATTGTACAAAATATTGACATATTGGTTTATTTAACATTTCTTGTAGACTATGTTTCCAGTGATACCTTTTAAAAGTCAAGCATTATTATTAGTAGATACTGTGAAAGCAGTTTTCATCCTGTTTTTATAAAGATATTGTAAAAACAAAAAGCAGTCTTTTAAATCAATTACTATAATAAACTAGCCTTTATGTAATAGAGAAGACAAAGGAATACCAAACTGCAAAGAGCTCATTGGCTGAACTCTCTTATTTATGGCTCTTCAATCTGTTAATGATTTCCAGTTTCCTGAGTTTTTAAAGTGAAAAATATAGGATAATTCCAAGGATTGGTTGATTCTTCAACATGTTGATCATTTAGCTGCTCCTGTACCAGCTGTCTTAGTACCTTTAATTATTCTGATGTTAAAGGCCTTTGTTTCAACCACACGGATATGTCAGCCATTTCAAAGGTAGGGAACCTAGTACCTTACCTTTAAAAACCAAGAGCTATAGTGTCTTGCTTGTGTACAACCTGAATTATTATTGAATGCTCTTGATTACATTTTTTAAAGTTTTTTTTATCAGAGCATTCTTTATTTCATGATTTGTTTATAAGTTTGGAGAAATGTTAATCTATGTTTTCCATTTTTGCAATAATTCATACCTACATAGATTCAAGGCTATATTAGCGACATACAGTTTAGTTTTTCTTGTTGTCCTTCTGCCCCTTTAAACTCAACCCATCCTGAATGTTATTTTACCTGAGTTAATGTTTCTATTCCTAAAATCTGAATATTTACCTCCTAAAGAGGTCAATAGAGGTGGCAAGATTTTGGTGAAATTATTGTTGCAACTGCTTCTGTGTCTACTAAATCTTCAATTTCAATGTCATTTCTTTGTATCTTTAGCTGTGGTCTCTGATAATTTATTGTGGTTTTCAAAAATACTTTCTTGTTGTCTTTTGTTTTTTTTCTACTGAAGCTATTCTCTCCCTAATTACAGCCAGAGTAGTATTATTTTTAACAAACAAGCATTAGATCTTTTAAGTGATCTGTGGATAAGTTTCTTTCCATCATCAATCATCATCATCATCATCATCATCATCGTTTAATTATTCATTTTTACAGTCCAGTCATTATCTCCCTCCTAGTCTACCCTCCAACTGTTCCTTATCTCATTTTCCTTCCCCCTTCTCCAAGAAGATGTCCCCACCCCCTCTCCACCCCACCTGATCTCCCAACTCCCTGTGGCCTCAAATCTCATCTAAGAAACTCATCCAACCTAATCCTGGATGAGTTTTTTTGGTGTGACAGGATACTAGTCAGTTGAATTTGCTATCAGGGCCTATGGGAAGCACCTAATCATTTCCCAATGGCAGAGTTAACATACCTGTCCCTGGTTTACCTGCATTCATTAGTTCATGCTGGCTGTCTTAGGGTTCCAGTGCTGTGAAGAAACACAATGGTCAAGGCCATTATTGAAAGGCAAACATTTAATTGGGCTTACTTACAGTTTTAGAGATTTAGTCCATTATTAGCATAGCAGAAAGTATGGCAACATGAAGACAGTATGGTGTTGGAGAGGTAGCTCAAAGTTCTACTTCTTGCTTTGAAAACAGCAAGGATAGAATGTTTTCTGGGCAGGAAGGAACCTACCCCCACAGTGATACATTTCCTTCAACAAGGCCACATCTACTCCAACTAGGTCACAACTCCTAATGAGCCTTCCATGGGCCCAGCATATTTAAACCTCCACACTGGTCTTTGCCATATCTTCTGAGTATTCCAGAAGTCTGAGCATTCTTTTTTATTATCTCTAGAAAAAAAAACATTGTTTCTAGGAATGCCTTGGCTAGAATCCATTTGCAAATGACCTTGCTTACCAGAATTAAAACATCTGACATTTTGATTATTCTCAAAACTCTTAGAAATTGCTCCTCTTAGAATAGTATCATAAACGTGAGATCCAATATTATCTGCATTTCTAATCCATTCACCTATTGGTGCTTATCTTGACGAAAAAGGCCAAATCACCCTTTTATATTTGTAATTAGCATTTTAAAAAGCCACAGCTTTGATTAATATTTGTCTGACTTATGAATCAGATACCGTTCTATTTACAGCCTATGTCAATGTTTGCAAAAAATCGGTGAATGCTTCTTTTTGGACTTGTATAATTTTAGTAAATGACTCGGACCTTTTCTGATTCTGTAAACTTGTCCCAAGAACTTTAAACTGCTAAACAACGTAGCACCAAAGTATGATCATCAAATTCAAGCTGCTTTTGTAAATCAGCATGACAGTCACCTAGCAACGGATCTTGTGAAATGTTAATACCACTAGTACCATTTCATTGTTCTATGACCCTAGCTTCCTCTTTCAATCAAGTTCACCATTGTAACTGAGAACTAGCTTCCAATATTGCTTATGCCAAATCTTTCCATGGTTGAAGTATAATTCCGTGGTAAGTTGCCTATGAGTTTAATACCTTTTCACATATGCTTACTGTATGCCATATTAAATGATTGCTATCTTGACACTCCTCAAAACTAATATGTCTATAGGATTCCATTTAATTATTCATAACCTTGGGTATGCCTATCATCTGCTGGTAATTCTCGTACAATAACTAGATAAACTAAGCTTTGTTTTGTAAGAATCTTGGGCTGCCTCTCTTCCATTTCATACTGTGGTGAAATTGTAGGTACTTGCCTAACTCATCAGTCTATGTCTGAATACATCTCTTATTTTCATCTACTAGACTTTACAAAGCTTGTATAATATCAATATACTTTTTATATTTGGCACAGAAATTCCTATGACTATTAAACATAAAATATAAATTACTAGACTGATAATAAGTATAATCAGTATTATGTCAATCTTTTCATTTTCTACTTCTATTTTCAAGCCATCTAAAGTAGCATTTTAAAGGGTGTTAATGCCCTGTATTACGATATTTCACATCCCTAACATAGAAAAGCTTTTTCCTTTTATTTTTTGTTTAATATTTTGTTTATTTACATTTCAAAAGTTATCCCCCTTCCCAATTTCCCCTCTGGCAACTCCATATCTCACTCCCCTTTCCCCTGCTTATCTACGGGTACTCCCTCAAACACCCATTAACTCTCTCCCAATGACCCACTTGTTCCTTTCTCCCCACAATAGCAATCCACTACACTTGGGGTATCAAGACATCACCAAAGGTTTCTCCTCCCAGTGATGCGATATAAAGTCATCCTCTGGATGGAACCTTGGGTCCCTTTATGGATACTCTTTGGTTTGTGGTTTAGTCCCTATGACTTTTGATGCATCTGGCGTGTTGATATTGTTATTCTTCCTATGGGGTTGCAAACCCCTTAAACTCCTTTGGTACTTTCTCTAACTCCTCCATTTTTTTAATAGCTGAGTAGTAGTCCATTGTATAAATGTACCATGTTTTCTGCAACTAATCTTCTGTTAAAAGAAATCTGGGTTCTTTCTAATTTCTGTCCATTTTAAATAAGGCTGTTATGAACATAGTGGAACATGTATCCTTGTTATAAGTTAGTGCATCTTTTGGGTATATGCCCAGGAATGGCTTAGCTGGGACCTCAGGTAATACTATGTCCAATTTTCTGAGTAACCGCCAGACTGATTTCCACAGTGGTTGTGACAGCTTGCAATCCTACCAACAATGGAGGAGTATTCATTTTTCTCTACATCTTTGTCAGCATCTGTTGTCACCTGAGTTTTTGACTTTAGCCATTCTGACTGGTGTGAAGTGGAATCTCAGGTTTTTTTGATTTTACTTTCCTGATGATTAAGGATGTTGAAAATTACTTTAGGTGGTTCTTGATCATTCAATATTCATCAGTTGAAAATTCTTTGTTCAGTTCTGTACCCCATTTTTAATAGGGTTATTTGATACTCTGGAGACTAACTTCTTGAGTTCTTTGTATATATTGGATAATATCCTACCACAAAACCTATAATCAACAAAACTGGAAAATCTGGGTGAAATGGACATTTTTTTTAGACAGATACCCTGTACCAAATTAAGTCAGGATTAGATAAATCATTTAAACTACTCCATAACCCTTAAAGAAATCAAACCAGTCATTAAAAGTCTCCCAACCAAAAATGCCCAGGAGCAGAAGGGTTCAGTGCAGAATTCTATCAGACCTTCAAAGAAGACTTAATAACACTACTCTTTAAACAATTTTTCAAAATAGAAAAAGAAGGAATACTAACCAAATCATTCTATGAAGTGACAATTACACTAATACCTAAGCCATACAATGACCCAACAAAGATAGAGATCTTCAGACCAATTTCCATTCTGAATTCCCATGCAAAAATGCTCAGTAAAATTTTCAAAAACTGAATAAAAGAATACATCAAAACGATCATCCATCATGATCAGGCAGGCTTCATTGGAGGGATTCAGGGATGGTTCAATATACAGAAATCCATCAATGCAATCCACTACATAAACACACTCAAAGAAAAAAACCACATAATCATCTCATTAGATGCTGAGAAAGCATTTGAAAAAATTCAACACCCCTTCATTATGTAAGTCTTGGAAAGAGCAGGAATTCAAAGCCCATACCTAAACATAGTAAAAGCAATATACAGCAAACCAGTAGCCAACATTAACTAAATGGAGAGTAACTTGAAGCAATCCCATGAAAATCAGGGACTAGACAAGGCTTCCTACTTTCCCAAATTATTCATTATAATACTTGAAGTCCTAGACAGAGCAATCAGACAGCAAAAGGAGGTCAAAGGGATATAAATTGGCAAGGAAGAAATAAATTAATATGTTCAGATATGATAGTATACTTAAGTGACCCGAAAATTCCACCAGAGAACTATTAAACCTGAAAAAAACTTTAGCAAAGTGGCTAAGTATAAAATTAATTCAAACAAATTAGTAGTCTTCCTCTACTCAAAGGATAAACAGGCTGAGAAAGAAGTTAGGGAAATGACACCCTTCACAATAGTCACAAAATCATATAAAATAATTTGGTTTGTCTCTAACCAAGCAAATGAAAAAACTGTAAAATAAGAATTTCAAGTCTTGACTTCCTGTTTCTAGCTGGAGCCTGAACCTCGATGAACCTGGCCCACAGCTCCCTGCTCCCAAACCCCGTGAGAGAGAGAGAGCTCACTGCCCACACTGGTGGGTACTCCTGAGATTGCAGGGCAGGAGAGACCACAAGTACTGCCCACCCCTGCCCACATTCCTGGTCCAAGAGGAAACTGTGTAGGGCCTCTGGGAACAGGATGATAGGGATACTCAATGCTGCAATACAGACACAGCCCTGATCTGAAGGGACCCGGTCAAACAGCTCCCTGCAGTCAAATCCTGTAGGAGGGAGAGTTAGACATTCAGAGGGGCAGACATGCCTGGGAAGTCAGAGGAGACTACTCTCTGCCCACATTTCTGACTCTAGAGGAAAACACCTAGTGCCAACTGGGACCCCTGTGCGCAAGGTCCTGAGTGAAGGCAGGGCAGGCCCTTCTGGTTGCTGCCCTCATGCAGAACTGACACCCAGCTCTGAGAAGCGACTCCAGGCTCGAGACCAGAGCTAAGACCAAATTTTCTGCTCCAAGTGACCTGCCTGGTGGACTCAGGACACATGCCCACAGGAAAACCTAAAGACCAGTACATGGGAACAACTACATGCTTGAAAACAGAACATCCTGTTCCCATAACTGGCTGAAAGAGAACAGGAAAACAGGTCTACAGCACTCCTGATGCACAGGCCTATAGGACTGTCCAACCACTGTCAGAAATAGCAGAACAAGGTAATGCCGGAGACAACCTGATGGCAAGAGGCAAGCAAAGGAACCTAAGCAACAGAAACCAAGACTACATGGCATCATCAGAGCCCAATTCTCCCACCAAAGCAAACACTGAATATCCAAACATACCAATAAAGCAAGATCTAGATTTAAAATCACATCCCATCATGATGATGGAGGACTTCAAGAAAGATATAAAGAACTCCATTAGAGACATGCAGGAAAACACATATAAACAAACAGAAGCCTAAAGAAATGAAATGCAAAAATCCCTGAAAGAATTCCAGGAAAACACAATCAAACAGGTGAAGGAATTAAAAATGGAAATAGAAGCAATAAAGAAAGCACAAAGGGAGAAAACCCTGGATATAGAAAACCAAAGGAAGAGGACAAGGAGCCATAGATACAAGCCTCACCAACAGAATGCAAGAGATAGAAGAGAGAATCTCTGGAGCAGAAGATTCCATAGAAATCATCGACACAACTGTCAAAAAATATAATGTAATACAGAAAAGCTACTGGCCCAAAAACATACAGGAAATCCATGACAAAATGAAAAAGATGAAACCTAAGGATAATAGGTATAGAAGAGAGTGAAAACTCCCAACTCAAAGGACCAGTAAATATCTTCAACAAAATCATAGAAGAAAACTTCCCTAACCTAAAGAAAGAGATGCCCATAAACATACAAGAAGCCTACAGAACTCGAAATAGATTGGACCAGAAAAGAAACTACAGATTCAGTGCAATTCCCATCAAAATTCCAACCCAATGCTTCATAGAGTTAGACAGAACAATTTGCAAATTCATCTGGAATAACAAAATTCCAGGATAGCTAAAACTATCTTCAACAATAACAAGACTTATGGGGGAATCACTATCCCTGACCTCAAGCATTATTACAGAGCAGTAGTGATAAAAACTGCATGGTTTTGGTACAGAGACAGACAGATAGACCAGTGGAATAGAATTGAAGACCCAGAAATGAACCCACACACCTATGCAGAGAAGGGGGGTGGTAGGTGGGGAGGATACTCTAGAATGTACCAGAGACCTGTGATGTGAGAGAATCTCATGAATCAATAGGAGTAACCCTGGATGAAATGTCCAATACTGTGGAGACGGAACTAGAAGAGTCTACCTCCAGTAGCTATACAGGACCTCAAGTGATGGGTTACCATCCCAGCAGTCAAAATTCTGACCAAGAATTGCAGCATGATCTAAAGAACTGCAGGAAAAAAAAAGAAACGAGGGAAGGAGGTCCCAGACAACTTGGGATCCATCTCATAGGAGGCAAAGGTCCAACACTATTACTGATTTTATGGTGTCCTTATAGACAGGACTCTAGCATGGCTGTCCCCTGAGAGGGCCAAGCAGCAGCTGAAAGAGACCCGACACAATACCAACTGTGCTGTATGGAGTTCCTGGGACCCCTATAGTGATAAGTATGGGAAGGATGGAAGAAGATGATTTAGGAGGGTGAAAGAGCATAGGAAGACCCAGCGTCTCAACCAATCAAGAAATCCTGGGAGCTCCCAGAAACTGAGCCACTAACTATGCAGCATATATGAGTTGGCCTGAGGCCCCTGAGAGATATATAGGACAAAATTGCCTCGTCAGATCTCAGTGAGACAAGACACAACTAATCCTCAATAGACTTAAGGCCCCAGGGAAGGGTAGGTCTGATGATGGAGGACCATCCTTTTGTAGAGGAGTTGGAGGAGGCATGGGATGAGGAACTGTAGGGGTAGGGACCAGGAGTAGAGCAATAGCTAAAGTGTAAATAAAAATTAATTAATTAATTAATTAATAAAGACATAAGAACAACTGCAAATTTTAAACAACATGCATAGGGAATTAAAATATTTTTTGTAGAAAGTACACAAATGATGCTATATATACTTTTAGAATAGTGTAAATTAGGCATATATTTTTATGATACAAAATGACCCCAGGGAGAGGTTTGTTTTATAAACTTTGGCTTTCAGGTTTAGTATGAATTTAGGGTTCAAAGTCTTTGCTCATTAATGGGCAGAGGCAACTCTGATGAAAAAGTTTTCCAAAGGGCAACCTTTTACATCCTTGTTTCTCAGGCTATAGATAAAAGGGGTTCAACATGGGGCTGATTACAGTGTACATCAATGAAGCAATCATTTTCTTGTGGGTAGAATGGAGCACAGAAGAGCAGAAGTAAACTATAGTTTGGACCCATAGAATAAAGAGACCACACAGAGGTGAGATCCACAGGTGGGAGTAGCTTTTGTACTTACTCACAGAAGAAGACATCTTTACTAAGGATGAAGCAATTCAAGAGTAAGATATAAGTATTCCTGTCATAGGGATTGGGTCCTAGTAGGGAAGTCACCACACACATGAAGACATTATTGAGGAGTGTCAGAGTTGGCTACTCAAGAACTGAGCCAGTTCACAGAAGAATGTGGAATTTCTGTGCTTCTGGAGAAAGTCTAATTCATTCATCAATAGAAATATGAATCAGGGGAGACAGAACATGATTAACCACAAAAACATCAGAATCAGAAGGGCAATACAGTCAAGGTTCATTATTACAGTAGAAGTTATGGGGTGGTAGATGGCCATTAGCGATCACAGCCAAAGGGAGTAAAAATTATCCATTCCACCAAAAGTATTAAAAAAATATACCTGTGAAAGGCATTCTATGTAGGAGATGTCTTTTGTCTGTGAATGTATGTTCACTAGCATTTTTGGTATTGTGGTTGAGATGAAACAGATGTCAACAAAGGACAGATTGGAGAGGAAGAAGTACATGGGGTTGTGGAGATGTGAATTAGAGCTGAGAACCAGAATGATGAGCAAGTTCCCAAGCACTGTGACCAGATACATGGACAGGAACAGTCCAAAGAGAATGGGTTGTAGTTCAGGATCATCTGAGAGACCCAGGATGTGAAATTCTGCTCTCAATGTGTGGTTCTCTGTTTCCATATGACTTTTGTATCTGCTAAAGAAAATTTAAGTTTAGTTTCCAAATAATAGCACCGGACATATCACAAAATGACCCTTGGAGGCATATATTTTATTCTGATAATGACTATCATTTACTTAATCAAGCAAATTTTCTTGACCATTCTTAAATATGTGTAGTTTATTTTTATTGTTAGGATAGGTAAATATCTCTCTCCTTTGTCATCTGTAACTGCTATTAATCGATTTTTCTATATTAACCTATGTAGACAATTATTCTTTAGTAAACACTCTAAAATATTTAAAGTTAATTAATACCTTTTTCTCTATAACTATTGTTTCAATAGCTCAATAATACTCTGAGTGAGGTTTTCCTACTATAATCTTCACGGACTTTTTTCTGAGTCCTTAATTATTTTTTAACTACAAGGTGATTGTTATTATATTTGATGTTTAAAAATACATTATGAAGAACATATTCAATGGGTGTTGGTTTTCATTATTATTAATATTATTTTGGGTACACAAATTTCCACAAGTAAATATTGAACTGTGGTTTAGGAATTAAACTTTTTTGTCAGGTTTAACATAATTCTGATTCATTTACTGACATTTGTGTATACTTGAGAAAATAGAAGATTGCACAAAGTAGGAACCTACCTTCTCAGTAGAGAATGGGAGTGGGGGATGGAGGAAAGTTTGTAGGAGAGAGTGACCCAAAAGTGGGCAATGAATAGGATGAGAAATCGTTAACTAAAATAATATTAATGAAATTAAAAAGAATACTCTGTTAACTGGAGAACCAGTAATCAATGATGCATTTATTATTCTAAGTACAAGAGTTGCTCTTTCTTTTTGAAAACCATGAACTGCTTATAATTAATGAGATTTCTTGGAGCTCATTCTTTTGATCAAGTGCTTCTAAGTTAATGTCTCTGGGAAGAGAAAGGAGTATGTGGACTATACAGATGAGAGTAGGAAACATCAAAGCACACCATTAGTATAATAAAACAGGGAGAGTTATTTCTATATGTCCATGATTAGTAGTAGTAATACATTTTGTGAAAGAAGGAGTGCTAATGTTCAAAATACACAATTAGAACTCTACAAGTCACAAAAGGTGTGGAGAATAGATTTTTTTTTGTAAAATGAAATTGGAAATATAACTATATATCACAGATAGAGAGATGGAAATGCACTCAATGAAAACTGAATTACCTGTGAAGTACAGTGTCTTTATAGTAGTGAACAGGCACTTCCCAGTTTCCACTCCACGAATCTAGCCCACTATATTCATCTGCTCTGCTTTCCATATTTATGCCACCTGCCCTAATCTGAGCATACCAGCTCTTCCAGTATTCATCACTGAAGCTGTTTCCTCTCAATTATCTCTTTATAGAAGAATCAGATGATTTTCAACAGCAAAAACACTGGAGACAGAGAGATAAGGAGAAAAAACATTATTAAATTGTTGTGTCCCAGGAATTCAATTCTCAAAGTGCTTCATTAGTTTAATTGCTCTGTTTTCTTTCCCCTCTCCAAACTAGTTTC
>NC_046161.1:16098545-16158070 GCF_011064425.1 Rattus rattus | reverse complement strand
GCTGAAAGAGACCCCATACAATACTTATAATTTGAACCATTGTATTGAAGTCTGGGACCCCTATGGTAAATTATGGGAAGGATGGAAGAAGATGACGAGGAGGGTGAGCGCATAGGAAGACCAGCAGTCTCAACTAATCAAGAATCCTGGGAGCTCCCAGAAACTGAGCCACTAACTATGCAGCATATATGAGTTGGCCTGAGGCCCCTGAGAGATATATAGGACAAAATTGCCTCGTCTGATCTCAGTGAGACAAGACACAACTAATCCTCAACAGACTTAAGGCCCCAGGGAAGGGTAGGTCTGGTGATGGAGGACCATCCTTTTGTAGAGGAGTTGGAGGAGGCATGGGATGAGGAATTGTAGGAGTAGGGACCAGGAGTAGAGCAATAGCTAAATTGCAAATAAAAATTAATTAATTAATCAATTAATTAATTAATAAAGCCATAAGAACAACTGCAAATTTTAAACAACATGCATAGGGAATTAAAATATTTTTTGTAGAAAGTACACAAATGACAAGCTATATATACTTTTAGAATAGTGTAAATTAGGCATATATTTTATGATACAAAATGACCCAGGAGAGGTTTGTTTATAAACTTTGGCTTTCAGGTTTAGTATGAATTTAGGTCTAAAGTCTTTGCTCCACAATGGGCAAGAGGCAACTCTGATGAAAAGTTTTCCAAGGGCACCCTTTACATCCTTGTTTCTCAGGCTATAGATAAAGGGGTTCAGCATGGGGCTGATTACAGTGTACATCAATGAAGCAATCATTTTCTTGTGGGTAGAATGGAGCACAGAAGAGCAGAAGTAAACTATAGTTGCTGACCCATAGAATAAAGAGACCACACAGAGGTGAGATCCACAGGTGGAAAAGGCTTTGTACTTACTCACAGAAGAAGACATCTTTAATAAGGATGAAGCAATCTGTGAGTAAGACATAAGTATTCCTGTCATAGGGATCAGTCCTAGTAGGGAAGTCACCACATACATGAAGACATTATTGATATGAGTGTCAGAGTTGGCTACCTTAAGAACTTGAGCCAGTTCACAGAAGAAATGTGGAATTTCTGTGCTTCTGGAGAAGTTCAATTCATTCATCAATAGAACATGAATCAGGGAGACACAGAACATGATTAACCAAAACATCAGAATCAGAAGGGCACACAGCCGAAGGTTCATTATTACAGTGTAGTTAAGGGGGTGGCAGATGGCCACATAGCGATCACAGGCCATTAAAGTGAGTAAAAAATTATCCATTCCACCAAAGGTATTAAAAAAATATACCTGTGAAAGGCATTCTATGTAGGAGATGTCTTTTGTCTGTGAATGTATGTTCACTAGCATTTTTGGTATTGTGGTTGAAATGAAACAGATGTCAACAAAGGACAGATTGGAGAGGAAGAAGTACATGGGGTTGTGGAGATGTGAATTAGAGCTGACAGCCAGGATGATGAGCAAGTTCCCAAGCACTGTGACCAGATACATGGACAGGAAAAGTCCAAAGAGAATGGGTTGCAGTTCAGGATCATCTGAGAGACCCAGGATGTGAAATTCTGCGCTCATTGTGTGGTTCTCTGTTTCCATATGACTTTTGTATCTGCTAAAGAAAATTTAAGTTTAGTTTCCAAATAATAGCACGACATATCACAAAATGACCCTTGGAGGCATATATTTTATTCTGATAATGACTATCATTTATTTAATCAAGCAAATTTTCTTGACCATTCTTAAATATGTGTGTAGTTTATTTTTATTGTTAGGATAGGTAAATATCTCTCTCCTTTGTCATCTGTAACTGCTATTAATCGATTTTTCTATATTAACCTATGTAGACAATTATTCTTTAGTAAACACTCTAAAATATTTAAAGTTAATTAATACCTTTTTCTCTATAACTATTGTTTCAATAGCCTAATAATACTCTGAGTGAGGTTTTCCCACTATAATATTCACGGACTTTTTTCTGAGTCCTTAATTATTTTTTAACTACAAGGTGATTGCTATTATATTTGATGTTTAAAAATACATTATGAAGAACATATTCAATGGGTGTTGGTTTTCATTATTATTAATATTATTTTGGGTACACAAATTTCCACAAGTAAATATTGAACTGTGGTTTAGGAATTAAACTTTTTTGTCAATTTAATATATAATTCTGATTCATTTACTGACATTTGTGGTATACTTGAGAAAATAGAAGATTGCAAAGTAAGAACCTACCTTCTCAGTGAGAATGGGAGTGGGGATGGAGGAAAGTTTAGGAGAGAGTGACCCAAAGTGGGCAATGAATAGGATGATAAATTGTTAACAAAATAATATTAATGAAATTAAAAAAGAATGCTCTGTTAACTGGAGAAAGCAGTAATCAATGATGCATTTATTATTCTAAGTACAAGAGTTGCTCTTTCTTTTGAAAACCATGAACTGCTTATAATTAATGAGATTTCTTGGAGCTCATTCTTTTTGATCAAAGTGCTTCTAAGTTAATGTCTCTGGGAAGAGAAAGGGTAATATGGGACTATACAGATGAGAGAGGTAACATCAAAAGCACACCATTAGTATAATAAAACAGGGAGAGTTATTTTATATGTCCATGATTAGTAGTAGTAATACATTTTGTGAAAGAAGGAGTACTAATGTTCAAAATATACAATTAGAACTCTACAAGTCACAAAAGGTGTGGAGAATAGATTTTTTTTTGTAAAATGAAATTGGAAATATAACTATATATCACAGATAGAGAGATGGAAATGCACTCAATGAAAACTGAATTACCTGTGAAGTACAGTGTCTTTATAGTAGTGAACAGGCACTTCCCAGTTCCTCCACGAATCTAGCCCACTATATTCATCTGCTCTGCTTTCCATATTTATGCCACCTGCCCTAATCTGAGCATACCAGCTCTTCCAGTATTCATCACTCAAGCTGTTTCCTCTCAATTATCTCTTTATAGAAGAATCAGATGATTTTTCAACAGCAAAAAACACTGGAGACAGAGATAAGGAGAAAAACATTTATTAAATTATTGTGTCCCAGGGATTCAATTCTCAAAGTGCTTCATTAGTTTTAATTGTTCTGTTTTCTTTCCCTCCAAATCCCTAGTTTCCTGGGGAAGAAGAAGGAGGAGGAGGAGAGAGGAGGAGGAGGAGGAGGAGGAGGAGGAGGAGGAGGAGGAGGAGGGAGGAGGAGGAGGAGGAGGAGGAAGAGGAGGAGGAAGAAGAAGAAGAAGAAGAAAGAAGAAGAAGAAGAAGAAGAAGAAGAAGAAGAAGAAAGAAGGAAAAAGAAGAAAGAAGAAGAAGAGAAGGACAAGGAGGAGGAGGAGGAGAGAGGAGGGGGAGGAGGGAAGGAGGAGGAGGAGGAGGAGGGAGGAGGGAGGAGGAGGAGGAGGAAAAGAAGAAGAAGAAGAAGAAGAAGAAGAAGAAGAAGAAGGAACAAGAAGAAGAAGAAGAAGGAAGAAGAAGAAGAAGAAGAAGAAGAAGAAAGCAGCAGCAACAACAAAATGAAAGTTGGAACTGCTAGTCAATTTTGTGTTCATGTAGTTAATAGCAAAGGGAGATTGATTTATTTTTTCCAAGGAAGAATTCTTCATTTAGGCTTGGATAAAAGTCATCTTAGGTGTCCTTTAAAAATATTCGTAGGTTTGAGAAATACTATATCCATATATTACAAAAGAAAACCATACCCTTTGTATTATAGTCATCCATGTTTTATTTTTCAGTCTCTTGAATTATTTATTTGACAGATAAAGTCTTATATATACATCAATATCATTAATATCTAGAAGTATTATATATTAGTCATAAACCTGAAAATTAATATATGCATAAAAGTATTTTATATTAGAATATTGATCATGAGCTATATTTTAGAAATGTATTATCAATAATTATATTTAGTTTGTTGAACAAAATATTATATATTCCTATAGTCAAAATGTAACCTTGTAATCTTTGACAAGTGCTTACTTAATATGAAACTCCAACTGTAGTGGACATGTACTGCCCACTCATCTACTTCTTTAGGATAAACTGTAGAAATTCCAAATATTAAAGAGATCATGTTGGATTTTCCTTACTATATTGGTGTGTTTCAATTCTCTCTCTCTCTCTCTCTCTCTCTCTCTCTCTCTCTCTCTCTCTCTCTCTCTCTCTCTCACACACACACACACACACACACACTTTTCTAACATAAATTTTTGTTATTTTATCCAACTGATCACTAGATAATATGAGAATTTAATAATTTCATGTTTATTTGTTATTTTCCTTTCTAATTTACAAATCTACAGCAGTGTCCAGCTTTGTACTGGTACATGAGGTGGTATATGTCTTAATTCCAGCCTTTGGCTGCAAAGGCAGACAGATCTCTGAATTTGAGGCTAGCCTGATCTATAGAGTGATTTTAAGGTTAGCAAGCACTACACAGAGAAACCCTGCCTTGAAAGTATCAACAATATCCAAGAAATCCCTTTTCTTCTCAGACTTCTAAATGTGTTTAAATTATTATGATCATGATTATTATTTATGCATTTAAATGCTACAAATTGGTAGTCTTAACTTTTATGCTTCTCTGCTTGCATATTAACTCAAGTTCTCAGGAAGAGCAGGAACAACATTAAACATTCTAGAAGACTGATTAGCACATTGCTGACAGGAGTCTGATATGGATGTCTCCTGAAAGGCTCTGCCAGAGCCTTACTGACACAGATTAAGATTCTTACAGCTCTCCATCATACTGAGCATGGGAACACTGATGGAGGAGTTAGAGAAAGGACTGAAGGATCTTAAGGGATTTGCAGTCCCGTAGGAAGAACAACAGTATCAACCAACCAGACTGCCCCCCTCCAGAGCTCCCAGGGACTAAACCACCCACCAATGAGTACACATGGAGGGACCCATATCTGGAGCTGCATATGTAGCAGAGGATGACATTGTCCGGCATCAATAGGAGGAGAAGCCCTTGGTCCTGAGAAGGCTATTTTCCCCAGTGTAGGGGAATGACAGAGTGTTGTGGTGGGAGTGCGTGTGTGGGAGGGGGAGCATCCACATAGAAGCAGGAGAATGGGGGATGGGAGGTGGGAGGGAGCCAGGAAAGGGGATAACATTTGAAATGTAAATACATAAACTATCGAATAGAAACAAAACAAACAAACAAAAAGACTGATTAACACGTAAATAATTGTGGAAAGGTAGACTTTTGTAGGTCCACAGTCAAATTGTCTTAGCTGTTTTAGCTTTCTAAGTAGGCATTTACTGTCCTACTCTGTGTGTGTTTTAATATTGTTGTGTTTATCAGATAAATCCTTTTGAATGTACAAAGAATTAATTAGTGTTTACAGAAATCTAACGATACTATTACACAGTATCTGAGGCCTAAAAGTTCCCTTTTTGCTGTTACCATATACTATATCTTTTCACGGTGTATTTGAAAGCATCTTGACTTATGATTATGACTGAATATGCTCTTATAATATAAAATTTTGTGAAAGCTCTTCTTTACACTGAGAGCTGTGTTTTTTTTGTGTGTGTTGACACACAAATCTTGTTTTTCTCATTACACATCATATATTATTCTCTCCACTCCATAACCCTGACCCATCAGTCTGCCTTTATTAGTTGTCTCTGCGTGGTATTCATATTAGCTTTTTTCCCATCTACTTGTAGAAGTAGCACAAAATACCTTTTACTCTGTGTTTAACTCATTTGACTTGACATGATGCTCTTCTTTTTCCATCTACTTCCTGAGGAGTTCCTATTTCTTTAGGCGCCACAACCCTTCCTCCTGTTCTTCCATAAAAGTCCCCAGGATCCATCCACTCTTTGCCTGTGGGTGTCTGCACCTGTGTAGAGCCTCTCAGAGGAAAGCTGTACTAGATTTCTGTCTGCAAAAATAACAGAACATCATTAATAGTGTCACAGACTTTTGTTTGCCCATGGGGTGAGTATCAAGTAGGGATGGTTATTGGATGGCCATTCCCTCATTCTGTGCTTTGTCACCAATTTCTGCATTTCTTGTAGTCCATATAAGTTTTGGGTCAAATGTTTTCTGGGTCAGTTGGTGTCCTTATTAATACATCTGGATTCCTTCCTGGCCACAGGAAACAACTTCCTCAGGCTCCATATCCCCAGTGCTGTGACTCACAGCTAAGAACACCCAGATTGATTCTTGGGCACCTCCCATATCATAGTTATCCATCTCTTCCTGGAGATGCCCCATACCCCTTTATTGTTGCAAATTTTCATTCATTTTCATGGCTATCTGTCCATCTGTCCATGGCTTCCCTCCATCTCCCTAAACCCTATCTCTACCTCCCACCCCCATACTCCATACCCAGTCATCTCTCTACCCAGTTCCCTATATTCATCTGCCTTCCAGGAACATTTTATTCCCCCTTCTAAGTGAGTTCATGCAGCCTTGCTTGTGCCCTTCTTGCTATCTAGACTCTTTGACCTGCACTTTATGGACAATATCCACTGATAAGTGAATACATACTATGCATGTTATTTTAGGACTGGGTTACCTCATTCAAGATGATGTTCTCAATATCCATCCATTTGCTTGCAAAATTCATGACCTCTTTGTTTTTCATATCTGAATAGTATTTCATTGTGTATATATACCACATTTCCTTTATTCACTCTTCAGTTGAGAGATATCTAGTTTTATTTTCTAGTTTCTGCCTATAATGAATAAAGCAGCTATAAACATATTTGAACAAGTCTCCTTGTGGGACAGTGGAGCTCTTGTAGATATATGCCCAGAAGTAGTGTAGCTAGGTCTTTAGGTAAAATTATTCCCAGTTTTCTGAGAAACTGGCAACTTGATTTCCAAAGTGGTTGTACAAGTTTACACTCTCACAAGGAATGGAGGAGTATCCCCCTTACTCTACATCTTCAGTAGTATGTGCTATCACTTAAAATTTTGATCCTAGTCATTCTGATGACTGTAAGATGGAATCTGAGTTTATTTTATTTGCAGTTTTCTTGATGACTAAGGACTTTGAACATTTCTTTAAGAGCCTCTCAACCATATGAGATTCCTCTGTTGAGAATTCTCTGACTATTTACCCCATTTTTAATTGTTTTATTTGGGTTGTTGGTGTCTAACTTTTTAAATTCTTTGTAAGTTTTAGATATTAGCCCTCCATCAGATGTAGGGTTGGTGAAGATCCTTTCCAATCTGTGGGCTGCCAATTTGCCTTATCGACAGTACCCTTTGCTTCACAAAATCTTTGGAGTTTCATGAGGGTTCCATTTATCAATAGTTGATCTTAGAGCATGAGCCATTGGTGTTCTGTCCAGGAAATTTTCTCATGTACCAATGCATTCAAAGGTCTTTCCCACTTCCTATTCTATGAGATTTTGTGTATCCAGGTTTATCCATTTGGATTTAGATCCATTTGGACTTGAGTTCTGTTTAGGGTAGTAAATATAGATCTATTCTTCTTCTTCTACATGTAGAAATCGAGATAGATAAGCACCATCTGTTGAAGATGCTTTCTTTTTTTTCTTGTATAGTTTGGCTTCTTTATAAAAATCAATTATTCTAGCCATGTGGATTTATTTCTGGATCTTCCATTCAATTCCATGAAGTATCTGCTTCTATACCAATATCATGAAGGTTTTATCACTATTGTTCTACAGTACAGCTTAAGGTCAGGGAAGGTGATTCTTCCTGTAGTTCTTTTATTGTTTAGGATTGTTTTGGCTATCCTGGGTTCATTATTTTTCCATCTATGGATGAGCATTGCTGTTTCAGAATCTATAAAAATTGTTTGGAATTTTGACGGGAATTGCATTGATTTTCATGTGGTAAAATGACCATTTTTACTCTGTTAATACCTATGAGCTTCGGAGATCTTTGCATCCTCTGGTATCTTCTTCAATTTCTTTTTTCAGGCACTTGAAAATCTTGCAATACAGATCTTGCACTTCTCTTGTTAGAGTTATACCAAGATGTTTATATTATTCCTGGCTATTGCAAAAGGTATGTTTTCCCTAATTTCTTTCTTGGCCAGTTTATTCTTAGTATAAATGAGGGCTACTAATTTCTTTGAATTAATTTATACACCACTACCTTGCTGAAGGTGATTATCAGGTGTAAAAAGTCTATTGAAGAAGTTTTAGGTTCACTAATATATATTATCATATCATTCTTCAATAATGATATGGTGACTTCTTCTTTTCTAATTTGTAACCCTTTTATCTCTTTAGTTGCCCTATTGCTCTGCTAGTGCTTCAAGTACTAAATTAAGTAGATGGGGGAAAGTAGACAGCCTTGTCATGTCCCTGACTTTAGTGGAATTGCTTTAAATTTCTCTCCATTTAGTTTGATGTTGGTTATTGGCATGCTACATATTGCTTTGATTATGTTTAGGTATGTGCCTTGGATCCTTGATCTCTCTAATACGTTTAATATCAAAGTGTTTTGGATTTTCTCAAAGGCTTTTTCAGGATCTACTGAGATGTTCATGTCATTTTTTCTTTCAGCTTGTTTATATGGTAGGTGGCATTGATGGATTTTTTTAAATATTGAATCCATATATCCCTGCTATGAAGTTGTCTTGATCATGATGGATGATGTTTGAGATGAGTTCAGTTTGCAATGTATACTGAATGTTTTTGCATCATTATTCATAGGAGAAATCAGCCTGACACTCACTTTCTTTGTTGAGTCTTGTGATGTATGTTTCAGGGTAAATGGAGTTTAATAGAATGAGTTTGGTGGTGTTTCTTCTGTTTCTATTTTGTGGAGTAGTTTAAAGAGTATTGGTATTAATTTCACTGAAAGTCTCGTAGAATTCTGTACTAAAACAATGTGGTCCTGTTAATTTTTTTTGTTTTGTTTTTTTGTTATTGTTTTATTGTTTGTTTGTTTGTTGGTTTACCAGATCTTGATTTAATTTTGGTAAGTAGTATCTATCTAGAAAATCATTCATTTTCTTAAGGTTTCACACTTTTGTAGAGTAGGGGCTTTTGAAGAAAGATCTAAATTTGTAAAAAAAAATTTCTAAAGTATCTGTTATATCTCCTTTTTCAATAATAATTTTACTTACTTGGATACTGTCTGTCTGTTTGTTTTTTATTAGTTTGGCTAAGGATTTTTCTATCTTGATTATTTTTCTCAAAGAACTAGCTCTTGGTTTTGTTGACTATATTTTTTGTTGTTGTTTAAAAGATTGATTTCTGTAAGGCAAAGGACACTGGCATTAGGACAAAATGGCCAGCAACAGACTGGGAAAAGATCTTTACCAATCCTATATCTGAAAGAGGACTAATATCCAATATATAAGGAGAACTCAAGAACGTAGACTCCAGAAAATCAAATAACCCTATTAAAATGGATACAGAGCTAAACAAAGAATTCTCAACTGCAGAATATTGAATGTCTGAGAAACACCTAAACAAATGTTCAACATCCTTAGTCATCAGGGAAATGCAAATCAAAACAACACTGAGATTCTACTTACACCTGTCAGAATGGCTAAGATCAAAAGCTCAGGTATTATCAGATGCTGGTGAGGATGTGGAGAAATAGGAACACTCCTCCATTGTTGGTGGGTTTGCAAGCTGGTACAACTACTCTGGAAATCAGTTTGGAGGTTCCTTAGAAAATTGAACATAGTACTACCTGAGGACCCAGCTATATCACTACTGGGAATATGCCCAAAACATGCTCCAACATATAACAAGGACACATACTCCACTATGTTCATAGCAGGCTTATTTATAATAGGCAGAAGCTGGAAAGAACCCAGATGTCCTTCAACAGAGGAATGTATACAGAAAATGTGATACATTTACATAATGGAGTACTACTCAGTTATTAAATCAATGACTTCATAAAATTCATAAGCAAATGATGGAACTAGAAAATATCATCCTGTGTGAGGTAACCAAAACACAAAAATCATACATGGTGTTCACTCACTGATAAGTGGATATTAGCCCAAAATGTCGGATTACCCAAGATACAATTCACAGAACATATGAAGCTCAAAACGAAGGAAGACCAAAGTGCAGATGCTCCAGTCCTTCTTAAAAGGAGGGACAAAAATATTCATAGGATGAGATATGGAGACAATTTTAGAGCAGAGACTGAAGGAAATGCAATTCCGAACCTACCCCACCTGGGAATCCATTCCACATACAGCCAACAAACCCTGACAATATTGCTGATGCCAAGAAGTGCAGACTGACAGGAGCTTGATATAACTGTCTCCTGAGAGGCTCTGCCAGAGCATGACAAATACAGAGGCAGATGCTCACAGCCAGCCATTGAACTGAGAATGGGTTCCCCAATGGAGGAGTTAGAGAAAGGACTGAAGGAGCTGAAGTGTAGGACAGTAAAAGCCACCCTGGTTCTGGTTGAGGAGGTTTGAATCCCAGAGGCCCTAAAAGGGACAGCAGGTGTTTCACCAGACTCCCAGGAAACCAGGCTGGCCACTAGTCCACTGACCTCTATAAATTTGTGACATCAGTCATGTAAAGGCAATGTACAAGCCCCTTTGCAGGGGGTCACATAGGCTCAAGACAGATCTCCATTATATGAGGAGGCTTAGCCAATTAAGATTCCCTTACCACACACTCCTTCCTGAAAAATTCTTAGGTAAGGTTTTACTCAACTACCTTCCACTATGACAATAAACACCTTACAACCATGGACTGCCTCTTTTATGGGATCTACCATGGGGAGCTGTAGAGAAGCCCTTTGCCAATAGAGCTGCCATCTAATCTCCTGCAGAAGGCCTCCTTGTGTCTTCAAAAGTACTGCCATCAAGCCTGCAACCTGATGGTGTGCAGTCAAAGTCTTCCCCAGCAGGACTAGCTGGAGTGTCCCCCATCTTTTTCCTCTAGGCTCCAGGCTATTTCCAGCCCCACAGGCCCCTACTCTATTCTCAGATGTTCTGTGAGATCCCAGAAGTGCCTGGATGGCCAAAAGTTTGATAACTGTCTTCCCTAGGCCCTTTGCAGGCTCAGGAACCACTGAGCTAGCTCCCCTCTGTCCTGTGGTCATACCATGCTTTCCCATCCCCAGAGTGGTGCCCATGGCTTCTCACAGCCTGAAAAAATTCAACACCCATCCATCTTAAACGTCTTGGAGAGATCAGGCATTCAAGACCCATACCTAAATATTGTAAAAGCAATATATAGCAAACTATAGCCAACAACTTCCAAAAAGTGGCTAGGTATGACATTAACTTAAAGTAATCAGTAGTCTTTCTCTAGTCAAAGGGTAAACAGGCTGAGAAAAAAATTAGGGAACTGACACGCTTCATACTAGTCACAAATAACATAAAATACCTTGGTGTGACTCCAACCAAGCAAGTGAAAGATCTGTTTGACAAGATCTTCAAGAAAAAATGGGGAAGAACCTGGAACACATGGGCAATGTGGAAAAGATCAAGAATAGACCAATGGGACTTCATAAAATTGCAAAGCTCTTGTAAGGCAAAGGACACTGTCATTAGGACAAAATGGCAAACAACAGATTGAGAAAAGATCTTTACCAATCGTACATCAGATAGAGGACTAATATCTAATATATACAGAGAACTAAAAAAGTTAGACCCCAGAGAGTTCAATACCCTATTAAAATGGGGTAAGAAGCTAAACAAAAAATTCTCAGCTGAGGAATATTGAATGCCTGAGAAGTACCTAAAGAAATCTTCAATATCCCTAGTCATAAGGGAAATGCAAATCAAAATAACCCTGAGATTCTATGTCACACCAGTTAGAATGGCTAAGATAAAAAACTCAGGTGACAACAGATGCTATCAAGGATGTGGAGAAAGAGGAAGATCCCCCCCACCTTTTTTGTTGGTATTGCAATCTGGTACAACCACTCTTGAAATCAGTCTGGTGATCTTCAGAAAATTGGACAGAGTAAACCTGAGGACCCACTATACCACTCCTGGTCATATACCCAAAAGATACTCCAAAATGTAACAAGGACACATGCTCCACTATGTTTTTAGCAGCCTAATTTGTATTATCCAGAAGCTGGAAAGAACCCAGGTGTTCTTCAACAGGGGAATGGGTAACGAAAATATGGTACATTTATACAATGAATTACTACTGAGCTATGCAAAACTATGACTTTATGAAATTCATAGGCAAATGGCTGGATCTAGAAAATATCATCCTGAGCGAGGTAACCCAATCACAAAAAAAGCACACCCTCCTAGGAGAAAGGGGATGGGGATCGGATAGGTTTTTATGTACAGGAACCCCAGAAAGGGGATTACATTTGAAATGTAAATAGGCAAATATCCAATTTAATAAAAGAAAAAAAGATATTCATATGGATTGTACAAGGTGCACAGATCATTTAGTGTGATTTTTTTGGCTCCTTGTTTGAGCAGATGAAAACCAACTATTCTTTCATAAGTTAATTTCATCAGTAACTAAATTTAATAGATTTTCATCCATGCCATATGAAGGATAGCATGATGAATCTTAATGCTTACATAACCAACAATTGTTATTTTCTAATTTTTGCTGTTGTTTTGGCTAGAGACTTTTTTGTCTAAGCCACTTAAAGGGCTGTTCTCATGTAGAGGAATCTGCAAATCAACTTACCTGCCCTTTTTAATTTTCTCAATTATTTTGTTTGCCAAGATCTTCCCCTGTCATATCTGATCCCTATCACTCTGGAAGGGGTCCAAAGCCTTTTCTTCTTTTGTATTTATGCAAATACAGAACCTCTCTTCCAAAATATCATGTTTTTGGTACAGCAATCCCAAATCATCAAATGTATAAATAGATTTCAATTTAACAGCCCTTTCTCTATAGGACTGCTCTATTTTGACCTCTCTGACAGTGTTTTCAATACTGTAATCACCAAACTTATAATCACATGCACTTTGATAATTAAAGCAATTCAAAGCAACTAAAGCAATCTGAACTATTATTAGTATCTGTTGAGAAAATGCTTCTTCACCATATCTTGACTTGTTCTTACATGCTTAATTTTAATAGTGAGAGGTCTAAATTTATTTATTCATTTATTGCTTCTTACTTAAATTTCCTTCTGTGGACATTAATATCACAGTGGATATCTAAAACCTTTCTTTTTATAAGAGTTAAATTAATATCCTTTCTTATTTAAGGTCAATTAAATTCCCTTATACTTTTCTGTATGAACCTATTTCTATCTAGGCTTATACTCCTATTTTTAAAACAATGTAATTTTTTTTATTCCTAACTTGTTCAGGTATACTCTCTTCAACTTGCATTTTCTCAGTAGGATCTCTCAGCATCTGTGGCTCAAGCTCTCTGCAGTAGCCCAAAACATGAGAGAGCATCTTTTTGAAACTTTAGCCCACCACCCACGTCCCTGGGTTGGCCTGGATGTGTCCAAGTCTCAATCACGAACCCCAGAATTATGCTCGGCAATTCAGCACACCTTTTGTCCTAGTTCTGATCCCGCATGTCTTGGGGATCAGCTCATGTGATCCATGTGGATCAGCTCAGGTCTGCTGAGAAACATGTTCTCCCCACCTCCTAATCTCCTGCCACAGTGTATGTTTTCCATTCGGGCATGTCCAGTTGATTTTAAAAAATGAGTACAAACCAAACATGTCAGGCACCATCTGTTGCTGTCACCAACTAATGTAACTTAAATCACCCATAGGCATCAGTGTGTGTTTCTAGATACTTGCACTAAAGTTCTTAATTCTTGAATGAAATTCATACAGCTTTCTATTTTACTATGCCTTAAACAGCTCAATGGCTGGGCCACTCCCAAACTTCTCCCTTGCTTATGCCCCCCTTCTGATACTCCTGATTTATTACTTACTAAAATCTATATTCCACCTTTCCTACCTTAGACCCAATGTGTTTGTGTGTGTGTGTGTGTGTGTGTGTGTGTGTGTGTGCGCGCGCGCGCGCGCGCACGCATGTGTGCACTGTGGGGGAACTGGGGCCATTCTTGCAGTCTCTTACATGATTTCTATCCCTCTCTTCTGGATCTTATTCCTTTTCTGGCATAGTGATTTCCCTTCTTCCTCAATTCTCTTTCCCAGGAATCCTAAAGTTCTGCTTCTGTCTCCCTGATAAGCCACTGGCAACTTAATTTATCTTTCAGAACCAACTGGAAGCAAGGACTCTCCCCCTTTTGCATGTGGATTTTCATGCAATTTTGGGAACCCAAATAACACAATGCAAATGTTAAACCAAATTTACAACAAAGAATATGTAAATTTACAAAAGAATTGTTTAGTAAAGAAAACATCATATAACAACAGACACCAAGGAAATATAAAGGATGATAAGGGCATACATTTGAAATCTGTACTCTACCAAGTTGGAAAAACTAAAAGAAATGCATAATTTTTGTACCCACCACATACTAAAGTTAAATCAAGATCAAATAAACAATCTTAAAAGACTTGTAAGTCATAGTGAAATAGAAGTAATAAAAATCTACCAGATAAAAAGTGCCCATGCCATATTTTATCATAACATTTTACCAGAAGAGTTGGTGTCAATACTTTGTAACTTAATCCACAAAGAAGAAATAGTAGGAACATATCAAAATTCACTTTATAGGCTGCAGCTACTCTGAAATTAAAACCACAAAAATACCCACCAAACAGAGAAAAGAAGCACTAACTGCTTCATGAGCATAGATGCTGATATTCTCAATAAATTTTTTGTACAATGATAAGTAACCCATATCTGGCACTGCTTGTGCGACCAAGACCTGTACTTGGCTAATCTTGGCTTAATCTATGGCAGAGTCCCAAAGATGATTGCGAGCATCTAAACTAATAATAAAATCATCTCTTATGTAACATGTCTGACTGTCATGTCTCCCTTGGGGATTTTTATTATGCTTATACATTGCATGCTTCTGATTCTGACAGCTTATGACATATTTGTGTCAATTTGTACCTTCTGCATTACCTAGTCATTATGAACTCTTGCCTCTGGACTCTTTTAGTTTTAGTGTCTTTTATGACTAGCCTCATGGAATCCCAGACTCACAATTTGCATGTTTTACAATTTATGCACTTAGAATATGAAAATTTCCATTTTTCTGTCATCCTCATGTGCTTAATCTAGATTGTTCTGACACTGTTTTCAATAATAGTATAGAATTTTTTTCTGATATTATCTTTAATTTTACTTCCATTCCAGGGATCTTTAATCTTATTATAAATTTTTATCAAATATCATGAAAATATCCATCCCCAGTACCTGCTCTTTGGTAGACTAGTTTTCAGTCAAAAGATTTGTGGTTGGTGTCCCTATTGCTCCACAAGTCAGAATCTAGCACTCTTATGATAATAAGTCCTGGATATCCTAACTCAGGCGAAGTGTAATACAATGACCTTAAATCTTATAAAGATAATAGAGGACTTTAATGAGGAAATAAATCCTATGGGATAATGTCATAGGTAAGGTAGGTATAAGATAGAAGGAGGCCTGTCATTGGATGAGAAGGAAGGATGGGCGGGAGAAAAGGTTGAAGGAAGAGGAGGAGATTGGAACAGAAAAGAGGAAAAGACAGGAGGGAGAGGGAGAGAAGCTGTAGCAGGACAATATGGCAGGTGACATTGAGATTCCACTCTGTACCTTTAAAGGTTGTTGCCAATGTTTTTAAGGGATGGTTGTAGGCTTTGTATGTTTAGGTGGGCAATTATATCTTATAATTGGGCCAAAGGTTATTGTGTTGTGTGTTCTTTCATGTAGCGATTTATGTGTAAGAAAATGTGGTCTGGGCTGCCACAGAGTTGAGATGTGTGCTTCTGGCATGGAAACCTGCCTTAGGAACTAGATAGATAGAGAGAATGCTGCCAGGCTCAGAGGGAGGTTTTAGGCAGTGTGAAATAGGATGAAGCAGAGCAGATGAGATGCTTTGCTGACTGAGAATTAAAATATCCATCAGATATCTTGGGGCACTGAGGCGCCAGACCTAGGAGGGATAGAAGACAACCTTACTTTTTATTTTTTATATTTTTACAACAACAAAATACATTCAAAAAATATAGCAAAATACAAACAAACAGGTAGAGGCCTTTAAAGAGGAAACACATATTAATAAACATAGGAAAAGGCAATTAAGCAGGTGAAAGAAATGAATAAAACTGTTCAAAACCTGAAAATCAAAATAGAAACATCAAACTAAACAAAAATAGTGGCAACCTTGGAAATGAAAAACACAGGAATAACAGGCATCACCAATAGAATATAAGAGATGAAGGAGAGAATATCAGACATAGAAAGATACCATACAAGAAACTGATAGCCAAAATGCCCAGTAATGGGAAGACTAGCATGGTTATCCTCTGAGAGGCTCTATCAGCAGCTGACTGAGACATATGCAGATACTTACTGCCAATCATTTGACTGAGGTTGGGGACTCCTATGGAAAAGTTAGGGGAAGGATTGAAGATGCTGATGCAAATTACAACCCCATAGGAAGAACAACAATATCAACTAACCCAGACCCCTCTGAGCTTCCAGAGATTAAGCCACCAACCAATGAGATTGTAGCACATATGTTGCAGAAGACTGACTTGTCTGTCCTCAGTGGGGGAGGATGCATTTAATCATGCAGAAACTTGATGGTGAAGGGAAGGGGCATACTGGTAGTGGTGAGGTGGGGGTGGCTGGGTAGGAGCGCACCCTCTCACAAGCAAAGAAGAGGGGGATGGGGGTGAAGAACTTGGGGAGAATGGAACAGGAAATGGGTCAACATTGGAATGCAATTGAATAGTATAATTTAATAATAATAATAATAATAATAATAATAATAAAGAAATTGATACATTGGTAAAGAAAATGCTTAGTCTAAAAAGTTTCTAGCACAAAATATACAGGAAATTTGGGACACTATGAAATGAGTAAATCTAAGACTAACTCTGGCTAGGACTCGAGAACTATATTGAATAAGTAAGGAGAGAGTAGGCAGCCTTGTCTAGCTCCTGATTTTAGTGGGATTGCTTCAAGTTTCTCTCCATTTAGTTGAATATTAGCTACTTGTTTGCTGTATATGACTTTTACTGTGTTTAGGTATGGGCCTTGAATTTCTGTTCTTTCCAGGACTTTTATCATGAACTTTCCAAGACTTTAATCATAAAGAATGTTTCATTTTTGTCAAATGCTTTGTCAGCGTCTAATGAAATGATTATGTCTTTTTTCTTTCAGTTTGTTCATATAGTGGATTACTTTGATGAATTTACATATATCGAAACATCCATGCATCCTGGGATGAAGGCTACTTGATAATAATGGATGATCATTTTGATGGGTTCTTACATACAGTGTGTGAGCAAATTGGTCTGAGGTTTTCTTTCTCTTTTGTGCTTTGTGTGGTGGAGGTATGAGGGTAATTGTGGTTTCATTGGTAGTGTTCCTTCTGATCTATTTTGTGGAATATTTTTAAGAGTATTGGTAGTAGGTCATCTTTGAAGGTCATAGAAATCTAACCATCTTATCCTAGGCTTTGTTTTTCTTTTTTCTGTTTGGTTGGTTGGTTGTTAGAGTTTTAAAGACTGTCTCTATTTATTTAGGGACTATGGGACTGTTTATATAGTTTATCTGATTGTAATTTAACTTTGGTATATGTTATCTGTCTAGAAAATCATCCATTTCATTCAGATCTTTCAATTTTGTAGAATATAGGCTTTAGTAGTACAATCTGAAGATTTTTTTGAATTTCCTTGATTTCTGTTATGCTCCTCTTTTTTGTTTTAATTTTCTTTTTCTGGGATATTTTATGTTTTTAAATTTCAAATGTTATTCTCCTTTCCCCTCTACCATACCCTCTTCCTCCTTCTCCAGTTCTTTGAGAATGAACCCACTCCCACCCACCTGTTCCCACCTCAATACAGTGGCAATTCCTCTACATTGGGAAAATAAGACTTCACAGCCCTGAGGGCTTTTCCTCCTATTGATGCTAGACAATGACAGCCTCTGTTACATATGCAGGTAGAGATATGGTTCCCTTCATGTGTTTACACTGGTTGGTGCTTTAGTCCCTGGAAGCTATGATGGTTTTTGGTTGGTTGATATTGTGTTTCTTCCTATGGAGTTGCAAACCCCTTAAGCTACTTCGGTCTTTCCTCTAATTCCTCCAGTAGGTACACCTTTTTCAGTTCAATGGTTGTCTGTGAGCATCCAACTCTATATTTGTTAGGCTCTGGCAGGCAGAGCCTCTCAGGTGACAGCTATATCAGACTCCTGTCAGCTTGTACTTGTTGGTATCAGCAATTTTTCTTGGTTTGGTGGCTGTATGAATATGGGTTGGATCCCCTGGTGGGGCAGGCTCTGACTGAGCATTCCTTTAGTCTCTGCTCCAAACTTTGTCTCTGTATGTCCTCCTATGAATACTTTTGTTCCCTCTTTCTAAGGACTAAAGCATCCATGTTTTGGTCTTCCCTCTTCTTGAGCTTCATATGTTCTGTCATTTTTTTCTTAGGTATTTCAAGCTTTGAGGCTAATATCCACTTATCAGTGATTGCATTCCATGTTGTTCTTTTCTGATGACGTTGCCTCACTCAGGATGATATTTTCTAGTTCCATCCATTTGCATAAGAATTTCATGTAGTCATTGTTTTTAATAGCTGAGTAGTACTTCATTGTGTAAATGTACCACATTTTCTTTGTCCATTCCTCTGTTGAGGGACATCTGGGCTCTTTCCAGATTCTGTCTATTATAAATAGGCTGCTATGAACATACTGGAGCATGTGTCCTTGTTATATGTTGAAGCATTTTATGAGTATATGCCCAGGAGTGGTATAGCTGGGTCATCAGGTAATACTAGTTCCAATTTTATGAGGATTCCCAGAGTGGTTGTACCAGCTTGTAATCCCATCAACAATAGAGGAGTTTTCCTTTTTCTCCACATCCTCGCCACCATCTGTTGTCACCTCAGTTTTTTATCTTATCCATCTGACTGGCGTGAGGTGAATAATGACTACTATTTTTAGGTGTTATGGGACTGTTTAAATGTTTTATCTAATGTTGATTTAACTTTTGTACCTGGTATCTGTCTAGAAAATTGTTTGTTTTCTCCAGATTTTCCCAGGTTTTTTTTGGATATAAGCTTTTGTAGTAGGATCTGATTTTTTTAATTTCTTCAGCTTCTATCGTTATATCTTTCTTTTCATTTCTAATGTTGTTAATTAGATACTGTCTCTGTGCCCTCTGGTTAATATGGCTAAAGGTTTTTTTATATCTTGTTTATTTGCTCAAAGAAACTTCTCATTTTACTGATTCTTTGTATAATTCTTGTTTCTACTTGGTTGATTTCAACCCTGAGTTTGGTTATTTTCTGCTTTCCTCTCCTCTTTGATGTATTTGTTTTCCTTTTTTCTAGAGCTTTCATGTATGCTGTCAAACTGTTTGTGTATGCTCTCTTCAGTTTCTTTTTGGAGGCACCCAGAACTATGAGTTTTCCTCTTACCACTTTTGTCATCATCCCAGACATTTGGGTTTGTTGTGCCTTCACATTCATTAAATTCTAAAAAGTCTTTAATTTCTTTCTTTATTTCTTTCTTGACCAAGTTGTCATTGAGTCAAGCATTGTTCAGCTTCTCTGTGTGTGGGCTTTCTGTTGGTTTTGTTTTTATTGAAAACCAGCCTTAGTCTGTGGTGATCTGACAGGATGCATGTGATTATTGCAATCTCCTTATATCTATTGAAGCCTGTTGTATGACCAATTTTATGACCAATTTTTGAGAAAGTACCACAAGGTGCTTAGAAGAAAAAAATTCTTTAGTTTTAGGATGAATTTTTCTATAGTTATGGTTCATAAATTTCCTTAATTCCACTGTGTCTCCGTTTAGTTTCTGTTTCCATGACCAGTCCATTGATGAGAGTGGGGTGTTGAAGTATCTCATGATTATTGTGTGAGATGTAATGTTTGATATAAGCTTCAGTAAAATTTCTTTTCTGAATGTGCATACCCTTGCATTTGAGGCATAGATTTTCAGAATTGAGAATTCGACTTGGTAGATTTTTCCTTGGTTGAGTATGAAGTGTACTTCCTTATCTTTTTTGACAACTTTTGGTTGAAAATCAATTTTATTCAATATTAGAATGTCTATTCCATCTTATTTCTTGGGACCATTTGTTTGGAATTTTTTCTAGCCTTTTACTGTGAGGTAGTGTCTGTCTTAGTCACTGAGGACCATTTCCTGTATGCAGCAAAATGCTCAGTCCCATTTATATATCCTGTCTGTTAGTCTATGTTATTTTATTGGGGAATTGAGTCCTTTGATGTTAAGAGCTATTAAGGAAACATGATTGTTGCTTCCTTGTTGTTATAGTTGAAATTATGCTTGCATGTGTATTTTCTTTTGGTTTGTTGAAAGAAGATTGCTTTCTTGCTTGTTTTAGGATGTAATTTCCCTTCTTATGTTGGAGTTTTCCATGTATTATCCTTTGTTGGACTGGATTTGTGGAAATATATTGTTTAAATTTGGTTTTGTCATGGAATATCTTGGTTTTTCCATCTATGTTAATTCAGAGATTTTCTGGCTGTAATAGCCTGGCCTAGCATTTTCATTCCCTTAGGTTTGTATGACATCTTCCTAGGATCTTCTGGCTTTTAAAAGTCTCTTGGTTTTTAATATTCCTTTTGTTTTGTATATTTGGTGTTTTGATTATTATGTGACAGGAGGTGTTTCTTTTCTGGTCCAGTCTATTTGGAGTTTTGTAGGCTTCTTATATGTTCATGGTCATCTCATTTTTATGTTAGGAATATTTTTCACTATAATTTTGTTGACTTTTCTGGCCCTTTAAGTTGGAAATCTTTTCTCAATTCTCTACCTATTTTCCTTAGATTGATTTCTCTTTGTGTCCTGGATTTCCTAGATGTTTTGTGTTAGAAGCTTTTTGCATTTGGCATTTTCGTTGACAGTTGCACAATTTTTTCCTAAGGTATATTCTTCCCCTGAGATTCTCTCTTCTCTCTCTTGTATTCTGTTGCTGATGTTTGCATCCATGACTCCTGATCTCTTTCCTAGGTTTTCTGTCTCCAGGGTCGTCTTCCTTTGTAATTTCATTATTGTTTCTATTTCCATTTTTAGATCCTGAATGGTTTTGTTCAATTTCTTCACCTGTTTGCTTGTGTTTTTTTTTTCTGTAACTCTTTAAGGGATTTTTGTGTTTACTCTTTAAGGAAATCTACCTGCTTAACTCTGTTCTCTTGTATTTCTTTAAGGGAGTTATTTATGTCCTTCTGTAAGTCCTTTATCAACATCATTAGATGTGATCTTAAATATGAATCTTGCTTTTCTGATGTGTTGGGTCATCCAGAACTATTGGTGGAAACTGTTCTGATGATGCCAAGTCCTTGTATTTTGTTGTTAATTTCTCATTTGCCATCTTTATCTCTGATTTGAGCCTCCTGTCCTGTGAGCCTCTTAGGGTGTTTCAGTATTCCTTCAGACCAGCTGTCTTTACAGGATTTGTCCAGAGAGCTGGTTAATTACAGGGTGCAGATGGAGACTGGAAGGATCATTTCCTCATTTGCTTTTTGATTCCTGAGTTATTGGTTGGTGTGAAAGTTGTGATCTCTCATGTGGGCTTAGGATTTAGAGCACTACTGGGTGGCCAGCTCTCTTCCAGTGTAATATGGGTATGGAGGGCTGTGGGACAGCCTTAGTTCCAGTTTATAGCTGGAGACTGGAAGCAAGGTCATTTTCTTGTGCTTCAGTAGTGTTAAGATATCAATGTTTACTGTTGTAGGGCAGCTGTGAGTTTAAGGTGTCATCTTGCCTTGGCTTTTGCTAATTTTGTTCTTTCAAAGACCTTTAGCTCTCTGAATGTCTTTGGTGCTTGAATGTTCCTGTTTTTAGTAGGTATTGGAAGGGAGTTAACTTTGATGTTCCTCTTGTTGTTAGCCCCTAATGAGTATCTGTGTTGTATGGTTCTGGATCAGCAAGTTTGTATTGTTCAGGATCACCAGGTTTGATGAATGTGGGCAGAGAGTTGGTAGGATAGTGGAGGTTTCCTTAGGATACCAGTATGCTCAGGGTAGCTTGAGGGACTTCAGAGGACTCGCTAAGCAGGAAAAATGGGTGGAGGAAGGGATAAAACTTGTATGATTTAGGCTCAGCAGGTCTGTTGAAGGTGGGTGAAGAGTTGGCAAGAAAATGGAGTTCCCCTGAGAAAGCAGTCTGGGCAGGGCATCTTAGCTTGTCCCAGAGGAGTCAGCCAGCAGGGAAGATGGGAGGGGGAAATTCACCTGTATGGCTCAGGATCCATAGGTTTGATGACGGTGGACAGAGAGGTGAAGGAGAATGGAGGTACCCATTCTATAACAGGGTGCTCAGGGCAGTTTACCCTAGAGAACTCAGGGAGCAGGGAAGATCTAAATCTTTAATTTCCATGGCATTTATCTGTACTGTTATCTTTGATTTCTGATCATTTATAGCAGTTGGCCAAAATACTTTTTTTTCTGTTCTTTCCTGAATATTTTGTTTTATCTACTGACTACTCTGTCCTCAATTACATCCACAGCAGTGTTGTTTTTAACAACAGACATAAATCCTTTGATTTTTCTGAGGGTTTCTCCAGTGCTAAAAAGGAACAATTAAATAAAATTTGATATCAGGAACTGTGGGAGGAACATAGGATGTTTCCCAATAGCAAAGAGTTACATTGCCTGTCCCCAATTGATCTGTACTCAATAATCCATTCTGGCCTTTGCTGTACCTTCTCCATACTCTAGAAGACTTACATCTTATTTTTGTATTATCTGTAGAAGAAAAATTGTTCCTAGCAACAACTTGCCTACAATTTATTTTCAAATGACCTTGCTTGTTACCATTAAAACATGATATTTTCATTGTTCTTAAAACTTTCTATTTACAGCTGATAGCAATATTTTCAAAAAATCAGTGGAGGCTTCTTTTTGGAATTATACAATTTTAGTAAATTACTCAAAACTCTTTTCCAAATCTTTAAACTTGTCCCAAACCTTGAAAGGTATTAAACAACACATCACCAAGCTATGATCATCAAATTTAAGCTGCCTTTGTAACTCAGCATAATGACCTGCATCTAGCAACTTATCTTGGGTAATATTAATATGTCTAGCCTTATGTTGTTTTTCTATGGCCCCCAGCTTTCTCTTTCCATCAATACGCCATTGTAATTGAGAGTCAGCTTCCACTGTTTCTGTTCCCAAAACTTTCCAGTCTTGGGACATAATTCTGTTCTATGTTGCTCATGAATTTATTATCTGTTTCACACATGGTGAATGCATATTATGTTAAATGATCATGACCTTGAATTTTCTCAAACCTAATATGTCTATAGGATTCCATTTAAATTATTTATAACCTTGAGGGTGCCTATCATCTGCTGGTAATTCTTGTACAGAGACTTAAAAAACAAAGGTTGGTTTTCTGACAATATTGGACAGCCCCTACTTAGTTTCATCTTGTGTTGGCATAGTAGGTTCTTGTCTAAATTCCTTTCCTTATGTCTGAATATTTTTCTTATTTTCACTTATAAATCTTATAAGGCTTGTATTTTATCAATACTCCTTTTTTATATTTGGCACAAAAATCTCTATGACTATTAAGAATGAATATGAAAAACTAGAGTAATAGTAATTATTATTAGTATTATGTCAACTTCCATTAAGTTAATTTTTTTAAATATTCTACTTATATTTTCAAGCCATGTAAAGTAGCATAATATAATTCTAATGTCCTATAATAAATTTTCCTTCCTTAACATGGAAAATATTTTTCCTTTTAAAACTGTAACTCCTCTTGAGAATTTCACATGTATCTTCCTATATTTGATGGTTTTTTTTTGCAGCTGGTTTTATTTTTCTGTCCTGGTGGTTTTGCCATGTGTTGTAACACCAAGTGTTTTGTTGGTCTTTTAACAGAGTCCAAATAGTTCAATTTTATCAATTAAGTCTTGGAAGTCAGATGCGGGGAGAAAGCATGCTAACTCACCTGACCTTCTTTCTCGTCCAATGTCTCAGAATGAATTTCTTCTCTTATGCCTTCCCCCCAAAAAACTGCTTCAAACTGAATGTCCTCCCTTCTACTTTCTGTGTATCTCCTTAGATGTCCTTCTGACTTCTTACTTTCTATGTTTTTATCTTAGTAATCCTATGACAACTTCCTCTGAACTTGTTACTTGTTCCTCTTCTTGATTCATAGTTAATTTATTTAATATTGCTTACAATATCCAAGCAGAAAGGTCTTGGAATAAAGGTTTGTGTTAAGAGGAACACAACCAAAACAGTTTGATCAAATATCCTACAACAGAGAGAAGACAAACTACACCATGCTTCTGAAGCTATTCTCTGCAGTCATATCTCACTACTTCCAGAAGTGTTGCTTATCATAGACAGCATCTACATTATTCTGGGAGTATCAACTGCCAAGTAGAAGGTAGTTTGTTAGGCACAGAATATTTATTTAGAAAAATTTGACAGAGGTGATATCCCCACTAGGTTCTTCTGACTTCTGTTGCCATGGGACTCTCTCTCTCTCTCTCTCTCTCTCTCTCTCTCTCTCTCTCTCTCTTTCTCTCACACACACACACACACAAACACACAAACACACAAACACACATACACACACCCCTTTCTTTTTCTCTCAGGTTTATTCCACATAAGATATAAGTATTCAAACATGAGTGGAGAACCATAATATCTTACCCTGTCCAACTTAGAAATATTCTGGAGGGAAGTGGGAAGTGTAGAAACAATCAAAAAGCCAGAGAAAACTGAGGAGAGTGATGCAGAATTCTGGCTTCCAGACATGATATACTTAGTATATTCTTGAAAAAAGAATAGGTGTGATTAGCTCTATAAGACCTCCACAAAATTTATCTAGTCAAACCTTGCTATGGGAGCCAGAGAGGTTCATAGTGCCCTGTCTTAGGTTTACTATTGCTGAGAAAAGACACCATAAGCAAGATAACTTTTATAAGGATTGCATTTAATTGGGGTGGTTTAGTTTTAGAAGTTCAGTCCATTATTATCATAGCAGGAAGCAATCCAATGTCCAGGCAGAAATGGTATAGGGAAGGAGCTGAATGTTCTGCATCTTGATCTAACTGTATCCAGAAGAGACTGACATAGGACCTCAAAGCACACTATCACAGTGACTCACTTCTCTCAACATGGCCATGCCTACTAGAACACAGCCATACTGTATAATGATTTCAGTTCCCATGTGCCAAGTATATTCGAACCACCATAATCCTAACTATCTCTAAAGTTGCAGTTAATGGAGGAGAGAAATACATTGCAGTATGATGTCCCAATATTAGTAATTTTGTAAGATTTTCCTTAGGAAAAACAAAGATACTATTAAAATAAGGTGAAGAACATTAACATCCCCAAAAGGATTTTGATGAACCCCTTTTGAGTTCATTAGCCATATTACATATTAAATCTAAAATATAAAAACGTGACCCATAACAATGACTGCAAATTTTAAATGCTCTGCATAGAGAATTAAAATATCTGTAAAATGTACACAAGTGCAAAGTTACATAAGTTTTCAGGATAGTATAGATTAGGCACGTGATTTTTTGATAAAAAAGACCTAAGAGAGGTATATTTATAAAATTTGCCTTATATTTTTTAGTATGAATTTAATTCTGATGTCATTGATCCAGGATGGACAAGGGGCAACTCTCCTCAAAAGTTCACCGAGGGCACCCTTCACATCTTTGTTTCGCAGGCTATAGATAAAGGGGTTCAGCATAGGGCTGATTACAGTGTACATCAGTGAAGCAACCATTATTCTCTGGGTAGAAAGGACCACAGAAGAGCTGAAGTAAACTCCAATTCCTGACCCATAGAACAAACAGACCACACAGAGGTGAGATCCACAGGTGGAAAAGGCTTTGTACTTACTCACAGTAGAGGACATCCTTAATAAGGATGAGACAATCTGTGAGTAAGACATGAGTATTCCTGTCATAGGAATCACACCTAGTAGGGAACTCAACGCATACATGAAGGCATTATTGATATGAGTGTCAGAGTTGGCTACCTTAAGAACTTGAGCCAGTTCACAGAAGAAATGTGGAATTTCTGTGCCTCTGTGGAAGTTCAATTCATTCATCAATAGCACATGAACCAGGGAGATGCAGAACATGATTATCCAAAACATCAGAACCAGAAGGGTACACACCCTAGGGTTCATGATAACAGTGTATTTGAGGGGGTTACAGATGGCTACAAAGCGATCATAAGCCATTAATGTGAGTAAAACATCATCCATCCCAACAAAAGTATTAAAAAAATAGACCTGTGTAAGACATTCTGTGTACGAGATGTCTTTTGTCTGTGATTGCATGTTCACTAGCATTTTTGGTACAGTGGTTGAGATGAAACAGATGTCAATAAATGACAGATTGGAGAGGAAGAAGTACATGGGGTTGTGGAGATGTGAGTCAGAGCTGACAGCCAAGATGATAAGCAAGTTTCCAAGCACTGTGACCAGGTACATGGACAGGAACAGTCCAAAGAGAAAGGGCTGCAGATTGGGATCATTTGAGAAACCCAGGAGGAAAAATTCTGATATCAGTGTGTGGTTTTCCATTTCCATATAACTTGTGTATCTGTTAGAGATAAGGTAAGGATGGTTTTCAAATAATAGTCACTGACACATCACAAAACAACACTTGAAAGCCTAACTTTCATTCTGGCAATGACTGTCACCTACTTAACCAACTTACTTTTCCTGGCCATTTAAAAATGTGTGTAGTTACTCTTGTTTTATATTTAGATAAATCTATCTCTCATTTATATCTTCAACTGCTCTTAGTGGGTTTTTTTATATGAACCTATGTAGGCAAGTTATTCTTTAGTAAACATTCTAAAACATTTAATGTAAATTAATTTCTTTTTATAATCATAATAATTTAGTTCTTTTAATAATCTCCACTAAATGATATTTGTTATTATCTTCATGGTTTTTGAGTCCTTATTTTCTAGCTATATAATTATTGCTTTTATATTTGATATTTAAAAATGCCTTATGAACACTATTTCAATGGGTGTTGTTTTTCATTTTCATACTATTATTATTAATATTGATCAACTTCTTTATAATAATTATTTTGGTATGTTAAAGTCCCCAAGTAACTATTTAACTGTGATTTATAAATTAAACTTTTTATCAAGTTTCCTAAACATAATTTTCATTTATTTATTGAAATCAGTGTAGTGGAGAACGTCATGAATACTTGTAAATTCATTGGGAAAAATTATCATTGAGTATACCTTGTTAACTGGAGCAGCAGTAATTAATGATGCATTTATTAATGTAAATGTAATAACTATTCTTTCTACTTGAAAATCATGCACCACTTACAATTAATGAAATTTCTTGACGTTCCTTCTTTTCAAAAACTGCTTCTAAGTGAATGTCTCTGGGAAGAGAAAGGAGCATGTGGACTATAGAGATGAGAGTAGAAAACAAGATAGCATGTTATCAGTATAATAAAACCAAGGGAACTGTGTTTTCATATGTGCTTATATGTCCATAGATAGGAATATTAATACATTGCTGTGAAAACTAGAGAACTAATGCTTAAACTATATAATCAATAACTAATTGATAATCAAATTATGATTATAAATGTTGAAAGATAATGTAAACAAATTCATCATAGAAAAATAAAAGTAACCATGACATATGCATTGCCAATTTTCAATGATAGAATCTGTTGGCATTATGTATACCTCAGAATTTTATTTAATTTAGGACAAAACACCTGCAAAGTGGTAAAGTAATTTAACCTTGACAGTGAGGGAATGAAAAGTAATACCTTTTTCTGAAGTAGGAATGTTTAAGCAGGGAACATTAAAACAATAGAGACAAGAGAGAGAGAGAGAGAGAGAGAGAGAGAGAGAGAGAGAGAGAGAGAGAGAGAGAGAAGAGAGGCTGGCATTCAAGGCTGAGAAAGCAGAATGTAGTTACTCAATGATGTGGTCACCTAGAATTGGTGAGGATTTCAATGACCAGTGAAATAAGAAGAAAAGGGTGAGGGCATCAGGGATAATGTGTGAGGTTCACGTACTGTCTTCTGCATTTTCTTTATGTCAATCTAACATTTTTTATATTACACTCTTTAGTACTCTGAGATCCTGAGTTTTTGTCTCATTATTTGCATTATTGGTGAATTGTATTTTGCCTATATATTTTAGAGCCTAATAGTTAGAAATGAAATACATATTCTGGAGAAATCACTATCAAAACAGAAATTTTACAAAAATGTTTATATGAATGTTAGTACAGGGAATAGTAAACATAAATAAAAAATATTAGTGTTTATATAAAGGAAGTAACACATGACAAACAGGAAATTATAATTCTAGAAATGAATCTTGACTAGATATGAAATATGAAATTCAGCAAAGGAAGTCTGACATGATTCTACAAGTCACAGAATTGAGTGGAGCATAAATAGATCCTCTTCAGAAACTGAAATTGAAATATAACTAATATTTCAAAGATGGATTGATTGAAATGTAATAATATCTGGAAAAGAGACTCAATGAAATGCTTATAATAAAAGAACAACCAGGCACTTTCCACTTTCCAGTCTTCTAAGGGTCTATCCCACTACATGAATCCTTTCTACTATTCTTAAGTACCTTACCAGCCCTGTCTGGAACATACCAGCTCTTCCAATATTTGTTACTGAAGCTGTTTTCTGCCAATTATTTGTTCAGAGAAGGCAGATCAGATGAGTTTTCACAGTACAGATATTGGGAGTGGAGAAATAAGGAGTAGAAGGAGCATTATTAAATTGTCATATGTCCCAGGGCTTGAATTCTCAAAGCTCTTCATTAGTTTAGTCGTTCTATTGTCTGTACACTCTTTAAAATTTCCCTGGGGTATGAAAAAAGGAAACTTGAAAACTGTTAGTCAGCTTTGTGTTTTTGTAGTTAATAGCAGGGGGAGATTGATTTATTTTCTCCTAGGAAGAACACTTTATTTAGGTTTTATTAAAATCACACTATGTTTCACAAACCACAGACATTAATTATACAACAAATGATCCAAGGATATCTGTGATTTGTCTCCTTTAACAATATTATTGGGGTTGAGAAGTGCTATAATCACAATATTACAAAAAGAAAGTAACACTCTTTGTATTATAACAATTTCTGCTTATTTTTCAGTCTTGTTAATTAATTATTTTACTCGACAGATAAAATCTTACAGATGTAGTTCATAATATATGATGTTTAAAAGTATTTTATATAAACACTCAGAGGAAGCTTGACTCCCAAGTGCTCTACATGCCCAGGATCACACTTGAGAAGGCTCCAACACCTGGAGTAACTGGGTCCCCAGGATCCAGGGACATAAGAACCCCAACCCAACCGGGGGCACCAGTCCTTTCCAGTCTGAACCAGTGCCCTGAGCAGACCTTGGGCACTGGCTTTGCACCCAGTCCCACAACACCCAGAGGAAATTAAACTGCCAGATGTTCTAATATGCTCAGAATCACAGTTTGAACCTGCACCCAGGGCAGACCTGGGCTGCTGGCTCTGAAGTGTGGATACCTCAGTACTTATTGGAAGGGGGAACAAAATATTCACAGGAGGAAACACTAAATGTGGGACTGAGACTGAGGAAAAGGCCATCCAGAGACTGCCCCACCTGGGGATCTATCCCAAATACAGTCTAAAAACCCAGACACTATTGCAGATGCCAAGAAGTGCTTGCTGACAGGAGCCTGATATAACTGTCAACTGAGAGGCTCTGCTAGAGCCTGACAAACACAGGGGCAGATGTTCACAGACAACCATTGGACTGAGAATGGGGTCCCCAATGGTGGAGTTAGAGAAAGGCTTGAAGGAGATAAAGGGGATTGTAACCTTATAGGAAGAAAACAGTATCAATCAACCATATACCCCAGGGCTCCCATGGAGTAAACTACCAACAAAAGAATACACATGGAGCAACTGATTGCTCCAGCTGCATATGTAGTAGAGGATGATCTTGTTTGGCATCAATGGGAGCAGAGGTACTTGTTCCTGTAAAGGCTCTATGCCCCAGTGTAGGGGAATACCAGGGCAGGGAGTAGGGAGGGAGTGGATAGGTAGGTGGCGGATCACCTTCATAAAAGCAGGGGTGGGGGCTTGGTTAGAAGGTTTCTGGAGAGGAAACTGGGAAAGGGGATAACATTTGAAATGTAAATAAAGAAAATATCTAATAAAAGAAAAGAAGTAGTATTTTACATTAGTCATAAATTAAACCAGAGAATTAACATATGCATAAAATTACTATTTCATATTAGAGTATTGTTCATGAACACATGTAAGTGATTGTACACTTACACTGATTACAATTACTCTGGTATACACACCCTTATATAGTCCCATAATCAAATGTAATTTTGTCATCTTTGACAAATGCTTGTCTAATATGACTCTTCAACTCTACTGGTTACTTTCAAATCTCTCATGTACTTCTCTAGAGTAAACTGAAAACAATTCAAATATTAATGGGATCATGTTCAATTTTCCTTACTTTGCTTGGTTTATTTCAAAATACACACACACACACACACACACACACACACACACACACACACACACACACACTTTATTTTCCTGATACAAATTGTCAAGTTATTTTTCCACATACATCACTAGATAATATGGTAATTTGGTATTTATTTGTTGTTTATCTTTATTTACAAATCTAAAAACAGTATTCAGCTTGGTTCTGGTGCACCTGGAGATGCATTCCTTAATTCCAGCACTTGAGAGGTAGTAACAGCAAGATGTCTGAGTTTGAGGCCAGCCTGGTCTACAGAGCAAGAGCAACTACACAGAGAAACCCTCCCTTGAGAATAGAAACAAATAGACAATGTTTCAAGGAATTCAATGTCTTCAAAATGCTGATTTTGATATTTATATTATTGATGCATTTTAATAAAAGTGCAGTAACCTTCACTATTATGGTTATATGCTTGTATGTTAACTCAAGTTCTCAGGAAGAGATGCAACAATATTAAACTCTCTACAGGACTGATTATCACATAAATAATTGTGGAGTGTTAGACTGTTGTATGTCCACAATCAAACTGTCTTAGGTATTTTAGCTTCCTATGTAGCCATTTATTGTCCAACACTGTATGTGATCTAATATCTCTGTGTTTATCGGATAAATATTTTGAATATACAAAGAGGTCCATAGCATTCATGAAAATCTAACAATATTATTAGGCAATATCAGAAGTCTAAGTGCTCACATTTTGCTGTTACCACTTACTGTATATTTTCAGCAGTGTATTTCACAGCATCTTTATTTATGATTTATGTTTGAATATGCTCTCAGCCTATAAAATTTTATAAAACTGTTACCACATTAAATATGACATTTCAGATATTGCAAACCTGTTTTACTAGGTCATGGTCATTCAGAAGTTATTGCAGAATAAATGATCTCATCTTACCTCTGAGGTGTGAGCTGCATGTTTTGTGTTGACACAGAAATTGTATTTTGTGCATTTGCACACCCTGTCTTATTGTTTACTCTGTACATCTGACCCTTTAATGTGTTTTTCATAGTTCTCCCTGCTCTGTATTTATATTATCATTTTATCATCTTCTACTTGTAGAAGTAACATATAGTTCCTGTCTAACTCATTAGGTTTACCATGATGCCTTTCTTTTTTTCACCAGTTCTCACCACCAACCTTTTTATACTCTCTATTACATTCTCAATTATCTTCCCTATAAATCCCTTTCTCACATCCCTGTGTATTTGACTTGTTGACTGACTCTGATAATAACTAGGGCCATCTGTGTTACATAAATTAGAAGCTACGTATTGGAATTTAGTGGCCTAGGAAGTTGTTATATAACTACCTATTTACTGGTCTGTTTCTGCTTCTTCCCTGGTGATATTTAGATAGTGTAGTGCACCAGGCTGCAATGAAAATAAAGAAGTCTAGGTTCATAGACATTCAGTTAGCATGAGTGCAGGGAAGAAATAAACTTTCTCCAAGATGATTTTTAAATTTACATCTTTCTTATTCTAGGGTAATAACAGCTATATAAAACTTTGGGAGTCATTAGGCATTTTCAGCATGAATGTGCATTATTGATTGATACGAAAGTGATGGAAATTCTTCATTTGCAGCAGGATAAATTCCAGGTGCTTGTTGGACATATCCTTATATGGAGAGAGGAAGTTAAGCCTCACAGGCTCAAATATTATACCTGCCAGTATCATGATGAGATTTTGGGGGTTTGGACACATTTCAATGTTACTCTTGCCCCAGGCCCATTTCTCCTGGTTGTATTTGCTCCACTCCTATTTCCCAGAATCTGTCAATAACCAGTAGCTCTGTAGTAAGGGACAAGGCATCAAGATCCCCTCAAATTCTGTCACAATTCTTGTGACATATCCCATAAAAATAGGTTCTATTGACAGACACATAATACTCAAGATGAGGTTGTATGGGGCAACGACTGGGATAAGCATGAGAGTCTGAAGTATCAGATGAAGTCTTACCATAGGAATAATACAGAGGTCATCAGGATATGAACTACATCTATTTATAGCCATATAGGCAGAAAACAGGTTACACATTTCTCACTTTGCAGAGACATTTATGTCCATTTAACAGTTTTAGTCTCCCTGCTACTAATCTCTGAGCCCCAAAACTATTTCCCCTTTGCACTCTGTGCATACTCCTGTTAAAGAAAGTAGTAGAAATGAAGGTAAAACTAATAATTGCTTATGAGAGAAATTATGTAACATTTCACCACGTGGGTCTGGGTTATCCTAGAGAATATAATTTTCTCCAGTTCTACATATTATATGCAAACTTCAAATCACAATTTCTTGTTATAGGTAAATAAAGTTCTATTGTGTATATGTACAATAATCCATTCTTCAGGTGATAGTCATCTTGATTTGTTCTATTTCCTGATTGTTGTGACTTATGATAAAATTTCTAGGCATATCATGTCACTCTACACAGCAGCATGAGGGAGTAGTAGGCTTGTCATGACCCAAGGCATGGCAGCCATGAAGGGAAACCAATCCACCCTATGGTAAAGGGGTGGAATGTATCTGAAGATTTCAGAGAATAATCCTTAGGTACTCACATCTACACCACATCATGGTAGAGTTAGGCCTGCTGTCTGAAGGTCAGTAAGCTGTTCCAGATCCCACAGAAATGAACATGCACCAGTGCAAGAGCTTCCGAAGAGGGAAGAAATGGCTATGGAACTCAATGCTTTGATGTCACACAAAGACCACACAGGACTAATTTGACTAAGCCTACAAATCTACTAATTTTCTCATCTAGCTGAACAAATAACCTCAAAGAAAAACCCCAGCATGAGAGAATCACACCATACAATATATATTTTATGGCACTATCTCTTTACACTTCCTATGTAATTATATGGTAAATATTTTACTTTTTCTTTCTTTTCTCATTCTTTTTCTCTTAATGTGTTTTGTGCTTCTTTTCATTTAATTCATTAGATTCTTTGTGTAGTCATCTATCATATAAATATTGACATTTTTATATTAGTTTTTGTTTTTCCCATTAACTTATTTATTCATTCACTTTACATCTAATCACAGTTTCCCCTACACCCAGCATCCACACATAGTCATCTCTTCTATTCTCCACTGAGATAGAGGACATTCCTCCTCCACGTATTAATTCACCTGGGCACATCAAGTCACTGAAGGGCTAGGTGTATCCTCTTCTACTGACACAAGGCACGACAGCCCAATTATAGGAACTGGATCCACATTTAGACAACAAAATCAGGGATAGCTCCTGCTTCAGTTATTCAGAAACCCACATAAACACCAAGATCTACATCTGATATATATGCAGTTGTCCAAGGTCCAGCCCATATATGCTCTTTCATTGATGTTTCAGTCTCTGGGAGCTCCCAAGGATCAGGTTGGTCTGTTGTCCCCTGCAGGTTCCTCAAACCTTACCCTAACTACCTACCACAAGGCTTCTTGAGCTTGGTCTAATGTTTGGCTCTGGGTTTCTCCATGCGTTCCAGTCAGTTGCTGGGTAGAGTCTCTCAGAGGATAGTTATGCTAGGCTCCCATCTCAAGCATAACAGAGTATCATTAATAGTTTTATGGATTGGTTTTGCCCATGGGAGAGGTCTCAAGTGGGTCAGTCATTGGTTGGCCATTCCCTTAGTATCTGCTCTTACATTGTCCCTGCACTTCTTAAAAGCAGGACAAGTTTTGGGTAGATAGTTTTGTGTGTGAGTTGTAGTTCTCATCCCCTCATTATGATCCCTGCTCTGCTACAGGAGGTAGCCATTTCGGACCCAATATTCCCTGTTGCTAGGAGTCTTAGATATCATTACTCTTATGGATTCCCTGGAGCCTCCCCAGTGTCAAGTCTCCGGCCATCCAAGGGATGTCTCTGTTGACAATTTCTGTCTACTCTCCTGGCTCTCACTCTCCAGTTCTTCCTACACATGATAAATCCCTCTTTCTCCTCCCCAATCCCTCTCCCAACTAATTCACTCTCTCTATCCACTTCTGATGAAAAACATTATTTCTCTTTGGGAGTAAAACTCAAGCACCCTTACTTGGGCCCTCCTTGTTATTTAGTTTCTTTGGGTCTGTGGATTGTAGCAGGGGTATAGTGTACTTCTTGGCCAATAGCCATTTTAAGTTATTACATAGCATTTATGACCTTTGGGTTCTGGATTACCTTATTTGGGATGATATTTTTTAGTTCCACACATTTGCCTGCAAATTTCACAATGTCCTTGTTTTTATTAGGTGAGTAGTATTCCTCTTTTCAAATAAACCACTTCTTCTTTATCTGTTCTTGTTTGAGGGACATCTGTGTTATTTCCAGGTTTTTGTTGTTTTTTCTGTTACAAATAAAGCTGCTATCAACATAGTTGAGCAAGTATCTTTGTAGTATGGTGGAGTATCTTTTGGATATATTCCCTGGAATGATATAGCTCTGTCTTGTGGTTTCTCTTCAGATTGTATAGATCTTTTGCCATTTGTATTAATTTTTAAGATATTCTTTCATAAACTTTGCAACAGATAATTAGATATTTGTGATTGTCATGCATCTTTCTATATGTACAAGAATAGTCTCCAGTTCATTTCTCCTATGAAGCCAATTATCACTAATGCCATTGTGTTTTCTTCACTTTATTTCACAGATTTCTGAATAATACAAATCCACAGAGAAAAATACATTTCAGTACTTCTAGGATATAAATTTTAACTGAATATTGCAAACATACACAGTGAAGGAAGAAAGAGTATATATACATATACATATACATATACACATACATATACATATACAATGTTAATAAACCTGTAAAAGGGCAGGAATGACATCAAAGAAAATGCAATTGAATGAACTAAGGAAGCCAATTTAGGAAATGGAAACTGAAGTTAAATTTAGAGAGAAATACTTTTTTTTTCTTTTTTCTTTTTTTTTTCCGGAGCTGGGGACCGAACCCAGGGCCTTGTGCTCGCTAGGCAAGCGCTCTACCGCTGAGCTAAATCCCCAACCCCCCAAGAGAAATACTTAAATAAGCCAAATTAAAATGATGGTGCAAAAAATATAGTCAAATAAAAATCACCATTAAAATCTCACCAGAAGAATAGATCTTGTGGGCCTGAACCCCATATTCCTTCTGTCTGGACCTTTGCAGGCATGCACATGGTAAGCCTGTATGCCTCCCATACCCCTCAGCTTGCCTGTCTCCTAGGAGGTCTGCTATAACCAGGGACACAGGTAAGATACCTGCCCCAATACTCACATGAGATGGATCCCCCAACATATGCAGACATGACAGTTGTCCTGATCTGCCTGAGTCCCATAGACCTTCCGCTGTGCACCTTCATTTGGAACTTGGCATATCCTGACCCTGTACCCCAAAGCCTGCCTGTTATCCAGAAGGTTCACCCTAACCAGGAGCACAGGAAGAATGATATAATCAGGGACACAAGAGGTCTTCTCTAATCATTGACATAGGAACACCACACCCAATCAGCTACAGTCATGTCTGACAACCAGGAGGTATGGACTAACTCGTTACCAAGCTCTACCTACCTTGAAGGAGGCCAGCTCCAGTCAGAGACACCCAGGTCAGTTAACACCAGAGATAACCAGATGGTGAAAGTCAAGAACAAGAGTATAAGCAACAAGAGCCAATGTAATTTGGCACCACCTGGAACTAGTTCTCCTACCACAGAAAGCCCTGGACACCGTAACACATCCAGAGATCAAGATTCTTTTCTAAAACAACATCTCATGAAGATAATAGAGGCCTTTAAGGAGCATATAAATAACTCCCTTAAAGAAATACAGGCAAGCAGATGCAAACGGGTAGAAGTCTTTAAAGAAGAACCAAGAAAATATCTTAAAGTTATATAAGAAAATAAAACTAAGCAGGTGAAGGAATTGAAAAAAGGCCCAAGACCTAAAAATGGAAATAGAAACAGTAAAGAAATCACAAATAGAGACAATGCTGTTGAAAGAGACTAGGAGATACATAAACATGTATCACAAACAGACTAATAGGGATGGAAGAAAAATTCTTAGGTAAAGAAAAGACCATAGAAGATATCCACACATCAAAGGAAATAAAATGGGTAAAAAAATTTCTAACCCAGAACACCCAGGAAATTTGGGACATAGTGCAAAGACCAATCCTAATAATAGTAGGAATAGAAAAGAATGAAGACTCCCTGTTTAAATGCCAGAAAACAGCTTTAACAAAATCATACAAGGAAACTTCCATAACTTGAAGAAAAAGATGGCCATAAATGTACAATAAGTCTACAGAAAACCAGATTGGACTAGAATAGAAAATCCTCCCACCATATAATAATCAAAACAGTAAATGTGCAGAACAGAGAAAGAATATTAAAAGCTGTAAGAGAAAGAGGCCAAGTAACATATATAGGCATTCCTATCAGAATTACACAAGCCTTTTCCAAGAGAAACATTAAAATCCAGAAGATCTTGGACAGATGGCATACAGACCTGAATAGATCACAGATGGCAGCCCAAGCTACTATATCCAGTAAAACTTTTAATCAGTACAGACGGAGAAACCAAAATATTCCATGACAAAGCCAAATTTAAACAATTTCTTTCTACCAATTCAGCCCTACAGAGAATACTAGATGCAAAAGTACAATAAAAGGTGAGTAAATACACCCAAGAAAACACAAGAAATTAATCATATCACAGCCAAACCAAAAGAACACACACACACACACACAATTATAACAACAAAAATAAAAGGAACTAACAATCATCTCTCTTTAATATTTCTCAATATCATCAGACTCAATTCACCAATAAAACGACATAGGCTATCAGAGTGGATATGCAAACTGGATCCAACATTTTGCTACACACAAGAAAGAGAAGTCAGCAACAATGACAGAAACTATTCCAGAGTAAAGAACTGGGGAAAATTTTTAAGAAAACAGTCTAAAGAAACAAACTCTCATTCCCATTCTAATATCCAATAAAATAGATTTTCATTCAAAAGTAATGGGGAAGGACACTATGTACTCATCAAAGGCAACATCCACCAAGATGTTGTCTCAATTTTCAATATTTATGCCCCAAATGCATGGGCACCCACATTCATAAAAGAAACTTTATTAAAGCTTTAAACACACATTGGACATCACATGACAATAGTGGGAAACTTCAATACCCCACAGTCATCAATGGACAGGCCATTGAAACAAAAAATTACCAGAGACACAGTGAAACTAACAAAACTTATGAAGCAAATGGATTTATCATATATCTAAGGAACATTTTACTACCAAACAAAAGAATATATTTTATTCTAAGCACCTCATGGAATCATCTCCAAAACTGAACATATAGTCAGACACAACAGAAGCCTCAACAGATAAAATAAGATTGAAATAATTCCAGGTAGTCTATCAGGTGTCCATGGACAAAGGCTGGACAACAACAGCAAAAACAAAATATCCAGAAAGCCCATATACTCATGATAAATGAACAAATCTCTGCTCAGTGATAACTTGGCCAGGGAAAAGATAAAGAAATGGAAGCTTTTATAGAATTCAATGAAAATGAAGGCACAGTATTTCAAAACTTATGGAATACAATGAAAGTCATGTTAAGAGAAAAATTCAGATCACTAAATGCTTTCATAAATTCCTATACTATCTACTTACCAGCACACCAGAAAGCTCTAGAATGAAAAGAAACACACACAAGAGAAGTAGATGTGTGGTAATAGCCAAACTCATGGCTGAAACCAACCAATTAGAGACAAAGAAAACAATACAAAAAATCAACAAAATGAAGAGTTGGTTCTTTGAGAAAATAAGGAGAGAGATAAACTCATAGCCAAAGTAACTAGAGGGCACAAAGACCATATCAAAATTATCAAACTCGGAGACAAAATAACAGAAATTGAGTTAGTTAAAAAATCATCAGACCTTATTACAAATGCGTATACTGGACAAACATGAAAAACCTTGATTAAGTGGTGATTTTCCAGACAGATACCATGTACCAAAGTTAAATCAAGCTAAGGTAAACTACATAAAATGTTCCAAAATAACTAATGAAATTGAGGCAGTCATTAAAAATCTTCCAAACAAAAAAATCCATGGATGATATGATTTTAGGGCACAAGTCTAGGAGACCATAAAAGAAGAGCTAATAACAATACTCCTCAAACTATTCCACCATATTGAAACAGAAACACTACGTAATACATAGTCTGATGCAGTATAGTTTCTCAGATACATAAAGCACACAAAAACCCAACAAAGAAAGAGAAATTTGGACCAGTTTTGCTCACAAATACTGATGCAAAAATACTCATTATAATTGTCAAAAATTGAATCCAAGAACCTGTCAAAACCATCATTCACCATGAGATGCAGGGATGGTTTAATATGTGAAAATTCATCAATGTAATCCACTATATGCCCAAACTAAAAGAAAAGGTAACACAAACATCTTAGATGCTGAAAAACTCTTTAGACAAAACAAACAACCAAATAAAAAAGCAAAAAAAATCCCACCTCTTCATGTTAGAAGTCTTGGAGAAATCAGGAATTTATGGCACATACCTAAAAATAATAAAAGCAATGTAGCACAAATAAGCAGTCAATATCAAATTAAAAGGAGAGAAATTTGAAACAACCCTACTAAAATCATGAAAAGACAATACTGCCTACTCTCCCTAGCTACTCGATATAGTAGTTCTAGATAGAGCAATTGCAAAACAAACAGAGATCTAGATGATACAAATTGTAAAGGAAGAAATCAAGGTGCTACTATGTGCAGATAATATCATGGTATACGTATGCTACCCTAAAAGATCTACCAGAGCATTCCTACAATTGATAAACAACTTCAGCAAAGTGGCTGGATATAAAATTAACTCAAACAAATTAGTAGACTTCCTTCATACAAATTATAAGTGGGCCAAGAAAGAAATTAAGTAAACAAAATCTGCACACTAATATAAAGTATCTTGTTGCAACTCTAACAAAGCAATTTAAAAAATCTGTGTGAGAAAAACTTCACATCCCTGAAAAAGGAAATCAAAGAAGATCTCAATAAATGGAAAGATCTTCCGTACTCATGGATATGTAGAATTAACAATAAAAATAGACATCTTTTCAAAAGCAATCTACAGAGTCAGTAAAATCCCCATCAAAATTCCAACACAATTTTTCAGAGACTTAAAAAGAGCAATTCTTAACCTCATATGGAAAAACAAAAAACCCAGGATAGTGAAGACAATTCTGATCAATAAAAGAACTTCTTGGGGAATCACCATCTCTGATCAAAAACTCTACTACAGAGCAATAAGGAAAAAAACACATGATACTGGTACAGAGACAAACAGGTTGATCATTTAAAAAGAATTGTAGGTCCAGAAATAAACCCATACACATATGAACAGTTGAACTTTGACAAAGAAGCCAAAACCGTAAAGCATTAATATGAGTAAATATTTATCCTAACCCCATGTCTGATAGAGGGCTAATATCCAAAATATATAAAGAACTCAAGTAGCTAACAACAAAAAACCACACAACCTAATGGTAAAAATGGGGTTCAGAACTGAACTGAGTATTCACAACAGAGGAATCTTTATTGCCTGAGAAACACCTAAAGAAATGTTCAAAGTCCTTAGTGATTAGAGAAATGCAAATCAAAATGACCCTGAGATTCCACCTCACACCAGTGAGAATGGCTAAGATCAAAACCTCAGGTGACAACACATGTTGGCGAGGATGTGTAGAAAGAGAGACACTTCTCCATTGCTGATGGGATTGCAAACTGGAACAAGCACTCTGGAAATCAATTTGAATGTTCCTCAGAAAATTGGAAATAGACCTACCTAAAGACCCAGTAATACCACTCTTGGAAATATGTCTAAAAGATGCCCCACCATGCCACAGGGGCACATAGTGGCTTTATTTGTGATAGATAGCCAAAAGCTGGGAACAACCCAGATGTCCCACAACAGAAGAATGGATATCGAAAATGTGGTTCATTTACACAGTGGAATACTACTCAGCTATTAAGAATGAGAACATCCTGAGTTTTGCAGACAAATAGATGGAACTGGAAAATATCATCCTAAGTAATGTAACTCAGACCTAAATGGACATGCATGGTGTGTTATCACTAATAAGTGGATATTATCCAACAAACAAACAAACAAAGACTCTACAGAATACTCAAGATACAGTCCACAGAAATTAACAAGCTCAATAAGCTGAAGGGACCAAGTGAGGATGCCTCAGTCCCACTTGGGAGAGAGAAGAAATTAACCACATGGGTGGAAGGAGAGAGGGGCAGTGGAGAGAAATGGGTGGGAGTTGGGGAAGAAAGGAACATGATTTGGTATTGGGCCAGGGAAAGAAATTGAAGCCCTGGGGGCCAGCAGAAAGCATGGAAACAAGAGACCTTGGGAGGAAGGAGGTTGGAGGATGATCTAGAATGTACCAGACCTGGGAAGTGAGAGACCCTCAGGAATCAAAGGTGAACCCTAGATGAAATGCACTACAGTGGGGAGAGGGAACTTATTGAACCCACCTCCACCAGAAAGACAGGGCATATATTGAGGGATGGTGTTGCTATCACAGTCAAAACTCTGACTCATATTTCTTCCTGTCTGAAAGAACTGGAGGGATGGAAATGGAGAGGAGTCGGAGGAAGAGAAGGTCCAGTGACAGGCCCAAAAGGGGTTCCAGTTCAAGTGGAGGTCTCAAGGCCTGAGACTATTACTGAGGGTATGAAGCACTCACTAAAATGAGCCTTATCATGACTGCCCACTGAAAGACACAATAAGCAACTGAAAGAATCAGATGCATATATTTGCACACAACCAATGAACAGAAGCTGTTAACATCCTGTGGTTGAATTAAGGAAAAGCTGGAGGAAGCTGAGGAGTAGGGTGACCCAGTAAGAAGACTAGCAGTCTCAATTAACCAGGACCCTTGAGATCTCTCAGACTGTGGATCTCCAACCAACCAACATACATCAGCTGATGTGAGGTCCCCAACACATATACAGTAGAGGACTACTGGGTCTGGGATTAGTCAGAGAAAATGTACCTAACCTTCAAGAGACTAGAGTTTAGAAGTGTGATAGACTGGGTAAGGTGGGGACCTCCTCATGGAGACAGGGTGAACAGGGAGGAGGTATAGAATGTGGAACATTGGAAGGATGTACTGGGAGGAGGATAAAATTTGGAGCTAAAATATCAAACACACAAACAAACAAAAACAAAACAGATATAAAAACAGAAAACAGACAAATATTTTTTCTATTAGTTGTGTGACTTAGCCTTAAGCACATAACTTTAACCCCTCTGTGAGGAATACAGACATGGCCTTAGTACACACCTTTAAGAGGAAAACAATGAAGATATAGTCAGTTTTTAGAAGATAGCACCCATGTTTGAAAGTTATGTCTAATTGAGAGGCAAAGTGATGAATCATAGAAAAACTTGCAGAATAGTATGTGCCCCACTCTCAGGAGAAAAGAAGGGAACAGCTCAGAGAGATAAAGAAAAAGTCTTAAAAAAAAACAGTGCAATTTTTGCAAGAGAAGATGCAGAGAGAGAACAAACTAGGTGTAGCAAAGAAAGAATGAACAAGAGAATGAGAAAATAGAAGACTAGAACAGATTGCCAGAGTTAGTTTGAAACAAAGGAGAGAAAAATGTCAGAGGCTGAGAGAGAAAATGATCAAATCAGTCAGCTTGGAGAAGAATTTGAGCCATAACACCTGAGTAGAATCAGGCAGACAGAGATCAGAAAGAGCTTATTGAGCCTCAAGCCCAGCAAGTCTCAGAGACTGAAGACATTCTTGGCCTAGGTGACTGTATTGAGGCTAGAAGATTGAGGGACTATTCCCTGATGTGAATTAAAGGTACCTTTACATTCATGATATTGCTTTATCTTTATACTGCATATTTATGCCAAAATCTTTACATTTAGGCACAAGACAGGCATTACTAAAATTGGAGGTAATTGTAGATAGGGAGCCCCTTTCATAGTCATATTTGAAACATGTTTGATGCTTTTATAATAATTCACAAAACTAGGGCAGTATCTATTTCTTAGTTTTATTTGTGATTCTTGATGGAGACACTGAGGAGTATATTTAATATAAAGATATTATTAACTGTCTTTAGGTTGTTACCATTAAATCTCTAATCAGAAGGTTTTCTTGACCTAAATGCAATTTCTACAATAAAAGAATGATTTTAAGGAAAAAAAACTAAAGTTATATGAGTCCAAACACACTAAAGGATGTAGGAAATAATATGCATACTTCAATATGGGATGAGTATTACTATCATATCAAATGAAGAATGCTTGTCATCAATTTTACTGTAATAATTATTGTTGTAAAACATTAATAGAAAAGGGAAAATATAAGAAAGTATACAACTTCTGGCCAAGCCAGCTCAGTCAGTCAACAGGGTCTTTAGGGATGGAGTGAGGATTAAGGAAAGAAAAGACAATCAACACTGTAACATGACTCCAGCAAGTACTGAACTGGCTTTAATTTCTCAGAGTCAGTTTTTTATAATATTCTATAATATGGCCAGTTCTCAGGCATAAACAATGTACTCAAGGAACAAACCGTCATAAACAACAGTCTCGGGGCCACTGTTTATAAGGATGAATCAAGATGATCAAGATATAAGGGATATATTCCTCAGCTGTATTTTTCTTGAGTTTACTTCCTTGTCCTAGCACAATGTAAAATATTCTTGCCAATTTGCTAGAACTGACATCAAAAGCTCTTCACATCTCCCCCTTTTTCATTTCATAAATAAGACTATTTATTTTGTTATGACAAGAATGTATTCCTTACCTATCATTCAAAATGCATTTCAAAAGCAACCCAAAGCAATTCATCTTACACATCATTGACTGCCATTCTCTTAAATCAATGGCTTTGTCTAGGAATAGATTTTAAGTTTCAAGCCATGCATTTTGACCACTAACATGTTGCTATTGTTGAAGGCAAGTTTTATCAAAATGTGCAGGAATAAAAGTATTCTCAGGGCAAGAAGGGCCAACATGATCAAACTGTATATGCCATTCTTGAAGCATGACCAAGAAGTTTCCTTAAGCCAGAAATAATTTATCTGCAATATCCACAGCATCACAACTCAGTGGAGCAGCAATTTTAAATTCATATTTTAGTATGCAAAGTTATAATATCTGGAGAGGTGCTATAATTATGCCAAATACACTGCAAGTGCCTTTAAATTTTATTCCAATTATTGTGACGGTCACTGTAAATTTTAGAAGTGACACAAATACATTGTTATTTAGTGTGACACTATAAATGGCTTTTTACTCTTTTTTAAAAATCATTATGGTACAATTACTTATTTTGCTCTTAACAATATTTAGATATTTTCTTAACATCTGTAAAGGCAAGTACACAATGTAATGGATACTCAAATGAATATCTACAGAAAGTTGAAGAGGCTACAATCATCATCAGCATGAACTAACTTCCTTGGAAATTCTTTGCTTTGTTCAGTCTTCTAACACATGAGTGTTTTAAAATGAAGAAAGGAAGAGGAACATACAAAAACTAATACATTATTTTCTTGTGACAATCCAATCAGTAAGAATAATTTAACTTGAGAGTTGGTAACAATATAAATGTCTAAGGCATATGCTTACACTTTTTAAACTAATTCTATTCAACTTCAATGATAGTACAAATATTTTGCTAATTTTCAATAATACTTGTTTTTATTTCCCAGATAAAGGAGATTATGACCCCATGGTTCCTGCCAGGCAAATGCTTTACAGTAAAGTTGCCATTGTTCCTCTATATTTGTTCATTGCTTTCTGTTTAAAACAAAAGTCTGCAGGCTAATTGCTGCCATTATAAGCTGACAAAATAACATCACATCTGAAACTTTTGCCCAGATCTCCATTTGGATCTTCTTCTGGCTTTTTACTTTTAAACTCAGAATCTCTATTCCAACAATTTGAATAGAATCGCGAAGAGCATAAATTCATCATTCCAAATGCTTATCTAAATCTTCCAGAATACTAAGAGCATTAGGAACATTTTCTGACAAATGGTTAAAGAAAGTGGTTGTCTTAACTTCTTGCAACAAAGCAATCACAGAAGCAGTGGCACTAGCTATTAAGATAATAAAGCTGCTTATATTAAAGACGACTCTCTTATTCCAATATTTTAAGACTTTTCAGAATATCAAGGTTAAGACAAATTTTTAGGAATCATAATAAAACTGGTTTATGGACTACCATTAGAGATAGATGCAGTGCAGTTCAGTGCAGAAAGACAATTAGACAAAAGACAAAACAAGAAACATTGAAGTCATTTTAGGAGCCAATAACAAAGTTAACATTCAGATTAGTAAAAGATTAGATGGGGTAACACAAGACCTTACATTTACCTGAACCCCAGAAACTGTTTCAGTTTTAGCCACAGCAAACATAGCTGTTAATTTTAATTTTTATAGGATATTTTTATTTACATTTTAACTGTTATTCCCTTTCCTGGTTTCTCTTGTATATTCCCTCTATCTCCTCCGCTCCCCCTTCTTCTGGATGGGTGTTTCCCCTCTCCAACTACCCCTCCCCTTTCTGCTTCCCTGCCCTGACATTGCCCTATATTTGTCGATTCTTGATCTTAGCCTATTAATCATTGGTGTTTTGTTCAGGAAACTTTCCCCAGAGACTCCTGACGACTTTTTCTTCTATTAATTTGAGTGTTATTGATTTGATGTGGAGGTCCTTGATCTACTTGGGCTTAAGTGTTGTACAGGGTAATAAGAATGGGTTGATTTAGAGAAAGAACTGGAAGAGCTTGAAGGGGCTTGAGACCCCATATGTACAACAATGCCAAGCAACCTGAGCTTCCAGGGACTTATTGTGCATGGACTGACCCTGGACTCTGACCTCATAGGTAGCAATGAATATCCTAGTAAGAGCACAGTGGAAGGGAAGCCCTGGGTCCTGCTAAAGATCTGAACCCCAGTGAACTAGACTGTCGGGGGGAGGGGCAATGGGGGGGAGGGGGGAGGGAACACCCATAAGGAAGGGGGAGGGAAGGGGATGTTTGCCCGAAACCGGAAAGGGAATAACACTCAAATGTATATAAAAAATATTCAAGTTAATAAAAAAATCAAAAAAAAAAAAAAAAAAAAAAAAAAAAAAAAGAATGGGTTGATTTGCATTCTTCTACATGCTGACCTGGAGTTGAACAAGTACCATTTGTTGAAAATGATATCTTTCTTCCATTGGAAGGTTTTAGTTCCTTTGTCAAAGATCAAGTGACCACAGGTGTGTGGGTTAATTTCTGGGTTTTCAATTCTATTTCACTAATCTGCCTGCCTGTCTCTGTAACAATACCATACAGTTTTTATCACTATTGCTCAGTAGTACTGCTTGAGGTCAGGGATGGTGATTCCCCAAGACATTCTGTTATTGTTGAGGATAGTTTTCACTATTGCTCTTTTTAACTCTATGCAGAATTGAGTTGAAATTTTGATGGGGATTGTATTGAATCTGTAGATTGCTTTTGGCAAATTGGCCATTTTTACTATATTAATCCTATCCATCCATGAGCATAGGAGGTCTGCATCTTCTGAGATCTTCTTTGATTTCTTTCTTCAGGGACTTGAGGTTCTTGTCATACAGATTTTTCACTTGCTTGGCTAGAGTTACACCAAGGTATTTTATGTTATTTGGGACTATTGTGAAGGGTGTCATTTCCCTAATTTCTTTCTCAACCTGTTTATCTTTTGTGCAAAGGAAGGCTACTGATTTGTTTGAGTTAATTTTATACCCAGCCACCTTGCTGAATTTGTTTATCAGGCTTAGTAGTTCTCTGGTGGAATTTTTGGAGTCACTTAAGTATACTATCATATCATCTGCAAATAGTGATATTTTGACTTCTTCCTTTCCAATCTGTATCCCTTTGACTCCATTGATTGCTCTGGTTAGGACTTGAGTACTATATTAAATAAGTAGGGAGTGTGGGCTGCCTTGTCTAGTCCCTGATTTTAGTGAGATTGCTTCAAGTTTCTCTCCATTTAGCTTAATGTTAACTACTGGTTTGCTGTATATTGCTTTTACTATGTTTAGATATGGACCGTGAATTCCTGATGCTTCCAGGACTTTTATCATGAAGGGGTGTCGAATTTTGTCAAATGATTTCTGGGCATCTAACGAAATGATCATGTGGAGTTTTTCTTTGAGTTTGTTTATATAGTGGATTACACTATATGGTTTTCCATGTATTGAACCATCCCTGCATCCCTGGGATGAAGCCTACCTCATCATGTTGGATAATTGTTTGATGTGTTCTTGGAATCAGTTTAAGAGAATTTTATTGAGTATTTTTGGGTCAATATTCATAAGGGAAATTGGTCTGAAGTTCTCTTTTGCGTTGATTCTTTTTGTGGTTTAGGTATAAGCTTAATTATGGCTTCATAGAAGGAATTGGGTACTGCTCCATCTTTTTCTATTTTGTGGAATAGTTTGAATAGTATTGGTATGAGGTCTTCTTTGAAGGTCTGATAGAATTCTACACTAAACCTATGTGATCCTGGGCTCTTTTTTCGTTGGGAGATTTTTAATAACTGCTTCTATTCCTTTATGAGTTATGGAGCTATTTAGATGGTTTATCAGATCCTGATTTAACTTTGGTACCTCGTATTTGTCTAGAAAATTGTTCATTTCCTTCTGATTTTCCAATTTTGTTGAATGTAGGCTTTTGTAGTAGGATCTGATAATTTTTTTTTAATTTCCTCAGATCCTGTTGTTTTGACTTCCTTTTCATTTCTGATTTTGTTGATTTGTATACGCACTCTGTGCCCTCTAGTAGTCTGGCTAAGGGTTTATCTGTCTTGTTGATTTTCTCAAAGAACCGTCTCCTGCTTTTGTTGATCCTTTGTATAGTCCTTTTTGTGTCTACTTGGTTGATTTCTGCCCTCAGTTTGATTATTTCTTGCCTTCTACTTCTTCTTTTTGTTCTAGAGCTTTTGTGTGTGATGTAAAGCTGCTAATATATGTTCTCTTGTGTTTCTTTTTGGAGGCAATCAGAGCTATGAGTTTTCCTCTTAGCACTACTTTCATTGTGTCCCATGAGTTTGGGTTTGTTGTGCTCTTATTTTTATTAAATTATAAAAAGTCTTTAATTTCATTCTCTATTTTTTCCTTGACTAAGTTATCACTGAGTAGAACATTGTTCCCCTTCCATGTATATGTGGGCTTCCTGTTGTTATTGTTGCTATTGAAGATTAGCCTTAGTCCGTGGTAATCTGATAGGATTCAAGGGATTAATTCTACCTTCTTGTATCTGTTGAAGTCTGTTTTGGTACCAATTATATGGTCAATTTTGGAGAAAGATCATGAGGTGCTGAGAAAAAGTTAAAATATTTTGTTTTAGGATGAAATATTCTATAAATATCTGTTAAGTCCATTTGGTTTGTAACTTGTTAGTTTGTATATATCTCTGTTTAATTTCTGTTTCCATGATGTGTCCATTGCTGAGAGAGGGGTGTTGAAGTACCACTATTATTGTATGAGGTGCAAAGTGTGCTTCGGACTTTATAAGGTTTCTTTGATGAGTGCAGGGGTCCTTGCTTTTGGAGAATTCATCCCTGTGGATTTTTCCTTTGATGAATATGAGATGTTTTTCCTCATATTTTTGATAACTTTTGTTTGAAAGTCAGACCATTTGCTTGGAAAATTTTTTCCAGCCTTTTACTCTAAAGTAGTGTCAGGTTTTGTTTTTTGTTTTTTCTCTGAGGGATGGTTTCTGTATGCTGGGTTGTCTTTATGTATCCAGTCTGTTAGTCTATGTCTTTTTATTGGGGAATCGAATACATTGATGTTAAGAGACATTAAGGAATAGTGATTGTTGCTTCCTGTTATTTTTGTTGTTAGAGGTGGAATTATGTTTGTGTGTCTTTCTTCTTTTGTGTTGTTGTAAAGAGATTACTTTCTTGCTTTTTCTAGGGTGTAGTTTCCCTCTTCGTATTGGAATTTTCCATGTATTATCCTTTGTTGTGCTGTATTTGTAGAAAGGTATTATGTAAATTTGATTTTGTCATGGAATACCTTGGTTTCTCTATCTACATTAATTGAGGGTTTTGCTGGATATAGTAGCTTGGGCTCGCATTTGTGTTTTCTTAGGGTCTGTGTGACATCTGCCTAGGATCTTCTGGCTTTCATAGTCTCTGGTGTGAAGTCTGGTGTAATTCTGATAAGTCTGCCTTTATGTGTTATTTCACCTTTTCGCCTTACTACTTTTTATACTTTTTCTTTGTTTTGTGCATTTGGTGTTTTGACAGGAGGAATTTCTTTTATGGTCCATTCTATTTAGAGTTTTCTAGGCTTCTTGTATGTTTATGGGCATCTCTTTCTTTGGGTTAGAGATAGTTTCTTCTATAATTTTGTTGAACATATTTACTGGCCCTTTAGTTTGGGAATCTTCACTCTATACCTATTATCCTTAGGTTTGATCTTCTCATTATGTCCTGGATTTCCTGTATGTTTTGGGCTAGGAGCTTTTTGCATTTTACATTATGTTTGACAGTTGTGTTGATGTTTTCTCTAGTATCTTCTACCTCTGAGATCCTCTCTTCTATCTCTTGTATTTTGTTGGTGATGCTTGCCTCTATGACTCCTGATCTCTTCCCTAGGTTTTCTATCTCTAGGGTTTTCTCCCTTTGTGCTTTCTTTATTGTTACTATTTCCATTTTTAAATTCTGTATAATCTTGTTAAATTCCTTCACCTGTTTGTGTTTTCCTGCAATTATTCAAGGCATTTTTGTGTTTCCTCTTTAAGGGCTTTTATTTGTTTACTTGTGTTGTCCTATATTTCTTTAAGAGAGTTGTTTATGTCCTTCTTAGAATCCTCCATCATCATCATAAAATGTGATTTTAAATCTAAATCTTGCTATTCTGGTGTGTTTGGATACCCAGTATTTGCTTTGGTAGGAGAACAGGGCTCTGAAGATGCCAAGTAGTCTTGGTTTCTATTGCTTAGGTTCCTGCACTTGCCTCTATCCATCTGGTTGTTTCTGGTGATAGCTTGTCTTGCTGTCTCTGACAGTGGCTTGACCTCCTGTAGGCCAGTGTCTCAGCATTCCTTTGGACTTGTTTTCTTTCAGTTGTATCTTTCAAGAGAGAGCTGCCCCTGCGTTTGTGTGACATGTACTCCAGGCAGGTTGCTTATCACAGAAGAGATGGTCTTACCTCTGCTCCCAGGCACACAGCAGAAACCCTAATGGTCCTGGCTGCTCCTAGTTCCCTGTGCCCGAAGAGCACATATTGCACTAAGCAATTTCCTCTTGGTTCAGGAATGTGAGCAGAAAGCAGTTGTCTCTTCTGAGTTCTCAGTATTGTCTGCCATTCTGGGAGTTCAGCTTTCTCCCGAATGGGATTTGGATACAGGGAGCTGTGGGATCATTTCAGTTCAGTTCCAGGCACATCCAGAAGCTAGAAGTGTACTGTCCCAGAGGACTTCTGCCTTTGTGTGTCCTGAGGCCACCAGGTAGATCCCTTGGAGCAGAAATTTTGGTCTTACTTCTGTTCTCAGGTGTGTAGGCACTCCTTGTGACTGGCTTTCAGCTCTTGGTGCTGGCAAAAACCCTAAGGGTCCTGCCTCTTAGTGCTCCTGTGTCAAGAGGGTACAGACGGCACTAGGCGATTTTCTCTTGGGTCAGGAATGTGTACAGAAAGTAGTTGTCTCCTGTGAGTTCTCAGGATTGTCCATACTTCTGAAGGTCCATCTCTCCCCTCTGCCCCAATGGATTTAGGTGCAGGGAGCTGTGGGATTGTTTCAGTCCAATCCTTAGTGTGTGCTCTTAAGTGTCTTGCATTTCCTCTGTCAATGAGTTGAAGACTCTTCCTTACTCTTTCTTCTCTCAGAATCAGTGTAACTAGCCTTATTGAGGTCATTGATTAATTGGGGTTGAGAGTTGTGCAGGGTAGTGGGTTTACCTATTTGCATCCTTCTTCATGCAAGTTTCCATTCAATGTGTTCAGCATGATTTGTTAAAGGTTTTCCCACTTCAATGTTTATTTCTTGCTTCCTCATAAAAATTAGGTGTCTGTCTGGACTTAGGTCTAGTGCTTCAATTAAGTTCCATTGATCGAAATGCCCAGTTTTTGCCCAATAATATCATTATTTTATTATTATAGCTCATTGGCAACATTGAATTAAATGGAAAAAACCCAAAGCATTTACACTAAAATCAGGTACTGGGCAAAGTTGTCCAACTATGTCCACTGCTATTCCATATAGGCTTGAAGTCCTAGCTACAGCAATAAGGCAACTGAAGAATATAAAGTGGAAAAATACGAAAAGAGAAAGCAATATATCTTTATTTGTGGACTTGAAAATGTCACCAGGAAACATTTATAGATGAAAAACACAGCAAAGTAGCAGGATATAAAATTAGCTTACAAAAGTCAGTATCCTTCCTATATAAATGATAAGTGAGATGGGAACAAAATCAGTTAAGTAACATCTTTCATAATACCAAACACACACACACACACACACACACACACACACATTTTTATATATTGCTATTCTACTTAGATTACTTAATTGTAAATGTCTTGGATCATATGTACAGACATTGAAAATACAATGAAATGATTTACAGGAGAATCACTTGGCCACTGCTAATTGTTCATTTCTCAGAAACATTTAAATTTTATTCAACTCAATTCAATCAATTATTGACATGCTTTTCTAAACAACTGGAATTTTTGTCAATGTCTTTGCCTAGGTCTTCATCTTGTAATATAATAACATTTTATAGTTTCAATTTTTAAAAATTAATTATTAAATATTTATTAGTTTGCAAAAATTTAGGCACATTTGTACATTTCTGAAGAACACATGTAGTTTATTAAAGTCATTACATGTAGGACTTTTGCATTGTAGTTAATAAAGTATATATTCATGAAAATATTACATATGAAAAAGAGGCCAATTCTATTCCATTGATATATGTGCCTGTCTCTGTACCAATATCATACCGTTTTTAATGACCAATACTCTGTAATACAGCTTGAGAACAGGGATGTTGATTACCCCAGAAATTCTTTTATTATTGAGGATAGTTTTTCTATCCTGGTAATTTAGAATCTTAATGTATCTTGAATTTGATTTTTCTAAAGAACATATCATGGTAAGGTCTATTTCATGTGAAATTTCCTGAACAGAACACCAATCTTATGATCTAAGATTAATAGTTGACAAATGGGACTTCATAAAATTGCAAAGGTACTGTAAGGAAAAGGACTCTCTCATTAAAACAAAACTGCAACCAACAGATTGGGAAAAGATCTTTGCAAATCCTACATCTGATAAAGGGCTAATATCCAATATATACAAAGAATTCAGTCATTATACTACAGAGAACCAAATAACACTGTTAAAAATGGGTTACAGAGCTAAACAAAGAATTATCAACTGAGAAATATTAAATGGCTGAGAAGAATCTGAAGAAATGTTCAACATCCTTAGCCATCAGGGAAATGCAAATCAAAACAACCCCGAGATTCTGCCTCACACCATTCAGAATGGCTAGTATAAAAAATTCAGGTGACAACAGATGCTGGCAAGGATGTGCAGTAATAGGAACAGTCCCCCATTGTTTGTGGGATTGCAAGCTGGTACAACCACTCTGGACATCAGTCTGGAGGTTCCTCAGAAAATTGGACATTGAACTACCTGAGGACCCAAATATACCACTCCTTGGCATATACCCAAAAGATGCTCCAACATATAAGAAGGACATGTTCCACTATGTTCATAGCAGCCGTATTTATAATAGCTAGAAGCTGGAATGAACTCAGATATCCCTCAAAAGAGGAATGAATATAGAAAATGTGGAACATTTACACAATGAAATACTACTCAGCTACTAAAAACAATGACTTCATGAAATTCATAGGCAGATATGAATATGCCATCCTTAGTGAGGTAACCCAATCACAAAAAAAAAAAAAAATACCCATGGTGTGCACTCACTGAGTAGTGGATATTATCCCAAGAGCTTGGATTACCCAAGACACAATCTGCACACCATATGAAGTTCCGATGAAGGACAACCAACTTGTGGATGCTTCAGTCCTTCTTAGAAGGAGGAACAAAAATATTCATAGGAGGAAATACTGAGACAAAGTTTGGAGCAGAGACTGAAGGAAAGGCCATTCAGAAATGTTTCTACCTGGGAATCCAGCCCATATATATAGAGCCACCAAACCCAGAAAATATTGCTGATGCCCAGAAGTGCTTGCTGGCAGGAGCCTGATTTAGCTGTCTCCTGAGAGGCTTTGCCAGAACATGCAGATACAGAGGTACATGCTTGGAGCCAAACACTGAATTGAGAATTGGATCCCCATTGGAGGATTTGGAGAAAGGTTTGAAGGAGCTGAAGGGGTTTGCAATTCCATAAGAACAACAATACCAACCAAACAGAGCTCCCGGGACTAAACCACCATCCAAAGAGTACACATCGACAGACCCATGGCTCTAGCTGCATATGTAGCAGAGGATGGCTTTATTGGGCACCAATGGGAGGAGAATTCCTTGGTTCTGCTAAGGCTTCATGCCCTAGTGTAAGGGAACTTCAGGGCGGGGAGGTGTGAAGGGGTTGATGGGTAGGGAAACACCCTCACAGAAGAAGGGGGAAGGGGGTTGGGGTAGAGGGCTTAATGACTGTAAACGGGAAAGGGGATATCATTAGAAATGTAAATAAGGGCTGGAGAGATGGCTCAGTGGTTAAGGGCATTGGCTGCTCTTCCAAAGGTTCTGAGTTCAATTCCTAGCAACCACATGGTGGCTCACAACCATCTGTAAGTGGGATTCGATGCCCTCTTCTGGTATGTCCGAAGACAGCTATAATGTACTTATATAATAAACAAATAAATAAAATCTTTAAAAAAAGAAATGTAAATAAAAATATCCAATAAAAAAGAAAAAAAGAGACAATTTAGAGAACGTTTTCCATATATGTAGATTTTATACACACACACACATACACACACACACACACACACTAGCTTTGAACAGAGATAACGTTGTTTAGATATAGAAAGGAGAAAGGGGACTAGTGGGAGAAAAGGAGAATGAAGTGAGAAATGGTTTATGCATGTGAGAAAAGATATAATTATAAAATTTACCACTAGTAGCAGTGAAAAAATTCTTAGATGTACTGCAACAAAAGAATCTGATCTGACCAATTACATCACTGAATGTACTGCTGTATGGAATCTAATGGATTTTATATGCATATCTGAAACTCTTACATTTATTATGTAATGTCATCAATTTAACTAGCCTGTCTTGAATTTATAAAGAGAAATCATGGTTGTAGACATTGTGCATCATATGATAAATTTCAAAGTAATAATTAATTTGAAACTGAAAAAAATTAAGTTCCTAGTAATATATGATTTGTATTGGTTTGAATTATATAAATTAAATATGACACAATTATGTATTGATTATACTATATTGGAAAATTAAAAAAATATTTATTTATTTTTACACTCCAGTTATTATTCCCCTCCCGGTTTACTCCTCTCTGACCCCAACAGTTCCACATCCCATACCTCCTCCCAGCACCCCCTACACAAGGATGTCCCACCCCAGCCACCCCACCAGACTTCTAAACTTCCTGGGGCCTCCAGTCTCTTAACGGTTAAATGCATCTTCTCTGACTACACCCAGACCCAGAAATCCTCTGCTGTATATGTGTTGGGGGCCTTGTCTCATCTGGTGTATGCTGCATGCTTGGTGATCCAGTATCTGAGAAATCCCAGGGGGTTGAGGTTAATTGAGATGACTGATCCTCCTACAGGGTTGCCCTCCTTCTTTTTTCCTCCAGCTTTTCCGTAATTCAATTAGAGGGGTCAGAAGCTTCTGTTCATGATTAGGTGCACATACCTGCATCTGACTCTTTCAGTTGCTTGTTGGGTTTTCAGAGGGCAGTCATGAAAGGTCCCTTTTTGTGAATGCCCCGTAGCCTCAGTAATAGTGTCAGGTCTTGGGGCCTCCCCTTGAGCTGGATCGCACTTTGGGCCTGTTGCTGGACCTTCTTTTCCTCAGGTTCTTCTCCATTTCCATCCCTGCATTTTTTTCAAACAGGAAGAATTATGGGTCAGCGCTTTGACTGTGGTATAGCAACTCCATCCCTCACTTGATGTCTTTCTGCTAGAGGTGGGTTCAGTAAGTTCCTTCTACCCACTATAGGGCCTTTCATCTAGGGTCCCCATTTTGAGTCTCTCACTTCCCAGATCTCTGGTATATTTTAGAGCATTCTCCTTCCCCTTGAGGTCTCCTGTTTCCATTCCTTCTCCTGTCTCTCAGGGCTTCAGTCTTTCCCCCCACTCAATGCCAGATCATGTCCCCTCACCCCTACCTCTATCTCCTTTCCCTCCTCTGACCCCTTGCTTTCTTCTCTTTCCCAAGTGGGACTGAAATGTCCTCACTTGAGCTCTTCAGCTTGTTGATCTTTTGAATTCTGTGGAATGTATCTTGGGTATTCTGTACTTATTTTTTGGCTAATATCGACTTATTAGTGAGAAAATACCATGCATGTCTTGAAGGGTCCGTGTGGTCAGAAGGGTCACCTCACTTAGAATGATATTTTCTTGTTCCATCCATTTGCCTGCAAAACTCAGAATGTCCTTGCTCTTAATAGCTATGTAGTATTCCATTGTGTAAATGAACCATATTTACTTCTTCCATTCCTCTGTCATGGGACACTTGGGTTGCTTCCAGCTTCTGGCTATCTCAAATAAGGTTGGTATGAACGTTGTAGCATATGTGTTCTTGTGGCATTGTGGGACATCTTTTAGGTATATTCCCAAGAGTTTTATTGCTGGGTCTTTAGGTAGGTCTACTTCCAACTTTTTGAGAAATCTCCAAACTGATTTCCAGAGTGGTTGTACCAGTTTGCAACCCCACCAGCAATGGAGGAGTGTTCCTCTTTTCTCCACATCCTCTCCAACATGTTTTGATACCTGATGTTTTGAACTTAGCCATTCAGACTGGTGTAAGGTAGAATCTCAGGTTCATTTTGATTTGCATTTCTCTGATCATTATGGACTTTGAACATTTCTTTAGGTGCTTCTCAGCCATTCAAGATTCCTCTGTTGTGAGTTCGCGGTTTACTTCTATACCCTATTTTGTGATTTGTTTATTTGTTTCTTTGTTTCTTTCTTCCTTCCTTCCTTCCTTCCTTCCTTCCTTCCTTCCTTCCTTCCTTCCTTCCTTTCTTTCTTTCTTTCTTTCTTTCTTTCTTTTGGTGGTTAGTTTCATGAGTTCTTGATATATTTTGGATATTAGCCCTCTATCAGATGCGGGGTTAGTGAATATTTTTTTCCCAGTCTGTATGATGCTGATTGTTCTTATTGACTGTTCTTTGCTTACAGAAGCTTTCCAGTTTTATCAATTCTTGATCTTAAGAGCAGGAGCCATTGGAGCTCTGCTTAGGAAATTTTGCCCCTGTGGCAGTGAATTCAAGGCTCTTTCCCCTTTCAATTCTATTAGATTCAGGGTATCTGGTTTTATGTTGATGTCCTTGACCCACTTGGATTGGAGCTTTGTGCATGGTGACAAATATGGATCTATTTTAATTTTTCTACATACAGACAGCCAGTTAGACAAGCACCATTTATTGAAGATGCTTTCTTTTGTCCATTGTATATTTTTGGCTTCTTTGTCAAAGATGAAGTGTGCACAGGTGTGTGATTTTATTTATGTGTCTTTTAATTCTATTTCATTGATCAACCTGTCTGTCTCTGTGCCAATACCATGCAGGTTTTAATAATTATTGCTCTGTATTAGAGCTTGAGTTGAGGGATGGTGATTCCCTCAACCATCCTTTGATTGTTAAGAATTGTTTTTGCTATTCTTGTTTTTTCCCTTTCCAGATGAATTTGACTATTGCTCTATCCACGTCTTTGAAGAATTATGTTGGGATTTTGATGGCAATTGCATTGAATCTCTAGATTGCCTTTGGTAGGATAGACATTTTTACTATGTTAATTGGGCCAATCCATGAGCATGGAAAATCTCTCCATTTTCTGAGATCTTCTTAATTTTCTTTGTTGAGAGACTTGAAGTTTTTATCATAAAGATCTTTCAGTTGTTTGGCTCGAGTTACCCCAAGATATTTTATATTATCTGTGCCTATTGTGAAGGGAGTTGTTTTCCTAATTTCTTTCTCAGCCTGTTTATTATTTGTATAATGGAAGTCTATTGATTTATTTGTGTTAATTTTATATCTGGGCACTTTGCTGAAGTTGTTTATCAGGTGGAGTAGTTCCATGGTAGAATTGTTGGGGTCACTTTTGTATACTAGAATATCATCTACAAGTAATGATACCTTTAATTCTTCTCTACCAATTTGTATCCCCTAAATCTTTCTTTTTTGCTGTCCTATTGTTCTAGCTAGCACTTTGAGTAGTACTACATTGAATAGGTATGGGGAAAATGGGCATCCTTTTCTTGTCCCCAGTTTTAGTGGGATTGTTTCAAGTATCTCTCCATTAAATTAGATGTTGACTGTTGGTTTATAGTAAATTGCTTTTATAATGTTTAGGTATGGGCCTTGAATTCCTGATCTATCCAGTAGTTTTAACATGAAGGGAGTTGTATTTTGTTAAATGCTTTTTCTACATCTATGTAGATGACCATGTGAATTTTTTCTTTGAGTGTGTTTATATGGTGGATTACATTAATATATTTTTGTATATTGAACCAACCTTTCATCCCTGGGATAAACCCTCCTTGTTTGTGGTGAATGATGGTATTGATGTGTTCTTGGATTTGGTTTGCAAGAATTTTATTATTTTTGCTTCAATATTCCTAAATGTGATTGGTCTGAAGTTTTCTTTTTTGGTAGGGTCCTTATGTGGTTTAGGTATCAGAGCAATTTTGGATTCATATAATGTATTAGGTGGTGTTCCTTCTGTTTATATTTTATGGAATAATTTGAGGAATATTGGTATCAGGTCTTCTTTGAAGGTCTGGTAGAATTCTGATCTAAATCCATCTGGCCCTGGCTTTTCTGGTTGGGAGGTTTTTAATCACTTCTTCTATTTCTTTATGGGATATAGGACTATTGAGAAAGTTTATCTGTTCTTGATTTAATTTTGGTATGTGGAATATGTCTAGAAAACCATCCATTTCGTCTATATTTCCTAGTTTTCTTGCTGGGCCCATATTGGAAAATTTGTATACATTTATTCCTTAATAAAAATAAAACTACAAAGCCAAATGCCTCTTAAAATGCATAAAAATGACACATTCCTTTTTGACCCCTAATCACATAAATATTTTGACTCACATATAGTAGTATAGGAAGAAAGCAGTGCTCAGGAGATTTTCTAGAGAAAAGGAAATTATACCTCAAAAACTGTTTGCTGACATCCATTTTTCTTTTCCTATTATTACATCATTAATTTTAGGAAGTCCTTAGAGACTAAGACAAATTAAACCAATTTGGATAATGATGAGTTTTGTGTATTTAGTCTTTCAGGTCCTAGTGCAGTCAATAATTATCCAGTGCTTCCAGTTCATCGTTTTTATGTTTGCAGAGAATTGGCACACATGTCCTTCTTTTTCCATGGACAACTCTATCAAAAATCTATTAAATATCACTATTTATATTGATCCTGGCTCAAGACCTAGTATAATAAGGTGAATGTATCAGCACTTTCTAGCCATGACAGAACAGAACAGAAGCTTAAACTGGTAGGTATAGAGAGTGTGGAAGAGTGAAAGGGTATTGAAATCTTTCTTTATGTATTGTGTAGACAAACTTCATGATTCTGGTTTAAAAAATTAGGAAATATTAGCATGAACATTTTCACTTACTTGGACTATGAAATATGTTTTTTTGTACTGTGTGTACTAGATACTTCAGTTAAGATTTGCTTTTCATTGACCCAGATTTTATGTACACATATTTCACCTAAAATGAATGCCTCTAAACTATTTCTTACAAATCTCCAAATGTCTGTGATGTACATGGTGAAGGAGAGTAAGATTAGGCTATTTACCACGACTCCAAGTATTGTTGTTAATGTTACTCTAAGTGTTTGAATTTTTCTATCTGCTGTTTTTCTGTCATATTTTAGAACATAAAACAGTATATTACTTTGAGTCACCCACTCCAAGATTGTCAGGTAGAAAAAAATTATACCATGTATACACTGAGTGAACTTATCATAGATGCACATTTCCATAACAGGAGCAACTGCAGTTAGTCACTTGATAAAACCAACATTTTTAAATCCTGTATTCACAAATGATACCTCATCTCCCTGTCTTCTTATTAGCATTCGTTGCCAAGCCCATGTAAAATTATTGGAGCCACTAGGTACATTCTCTGTAGGAAAAAGATACAAGAGGAAAACTAGAGTGTTCATGTCATAACTCAGATCAGAACTATTTCTTCTAACCAGTCTGGGATCTATGTATAGCCTTCTACATTTATCTTTTGCTTATGTTAGTCCAGACAACTTCAAAAGAAGACATAGTGTCAAGTTTTATATTTTGTATGTTCCAGAGAATGATCTCCAATGTGCCAAATCAAAGTAAAAGAATAGCAAATTTTTGTAGGTATACAATATATCATCACCAATGTGAACATTGAGAACAGGCATCATAAATCTGGGAAATCTCCTTTAAGGTAGTCAGGGGGAACTTTTAATAGGAAGAGTCACAGAGCAGAGTGAATGATAACTCGTGTAAGAATTCCAGGTAAATGGTAGATAAGAATAGCATCTTGAAATGAGCTCTCATGACATTCAACAGGTGGTTAACTGGACTTGTACTTGCACTATTTCTCCATGATTGAGCTTCTCCTATATGGACTTCCTGTGGCTAAATTTTCAGATTCTCTTTACCAATACAAGCACTTACATAATGCAGTAAACAATAGCAGCATTTGCTGAAAATAATTTACTTTCTACCTGGTCT
>NC_046161.1:16089003-16098445 GCF_011064425.1 Rattus rattus | reverse complement strand
CACCTGCTTATCACTGCTCTTTGAACTCGTCAATTTTGAATTCTCAAAAACAACTTCAGGGAGTAGGTGCTGCCTGCCTGGAAAGGCTGGCACAGCACATGTTTGCAGCTCTGGTAAAACCATTTTCCTGGTAAAAACATAAAAAAAAAATATGGTGTCTTTGACTACTCTAGGTCCGCAAGATCATGTTGCCCCAAGATATCTGTTAGATATCTTGGCATGGAAACACATCTCAATTCCTCCTGCGCCTAGGGAGTCTCCTACCACCACCGCACACTTTCCTACACTCAAACCGTCACATAAAAAGAACACCCAACTGGTAGAATAATTGTGCACCAAACATACCTAAACCCAGTACCATCCATCCCTAGGGAACATTAATAACAACCTCTAAATACATGGAAGGAATCTTATGTCAGCCTCCATTGTCCTGCCAAGGCCTTCCTCCCTCTGTCTCTCTCTCCTTCCTGTCTCTCCTCTCTCTGTTCCAATCTCCTTCTTCCTTCAAACTTTTTTTCCCCTGCCCATCCTTCCTTTCTCATCCAATGACAGGCCTCCTTCTACTGTCTTCCTATCTGCCTCAGCTGTGACATCATCCTGCATTTTCCTGGCTGTGCAGAACAACCACCCTGTCTGTCATTGTGTAGGGACTGACCAAGACTGGAGCTGGAGCAGGTAACAGTATCCAGTGACGTGGGTGATCTTGCCCTCACAGCTGTGTTTCTGGGTTGCAAAGGCTCAATATAGGTTTGAATTTGTTTAACTCTCAAGTCCCTCCCTGTCCCTTTGTCAAGCCACAGTAACATCACAGATAATCCTAGCACTGAGGAAAAACCCATGATATGGGGGCTGGAGAGATAGCTCAGTGGTTAGAACACCACTGCTCTTCCAGGGTCATGAGTTCAATTCCCAGCAACCACATGGTGGCTCACAACCATCTGTAATGGGATCCGATGCCCTCTTCTGGTGTCTCTGAAGACAGATACAGTGTACTTATATATAATAAATAAATAAATCTTCTATTGAGTTGGGGTTTTTTAAAAAAAAGAAATTGAAAGATTAAACAGAGACCATTAAAGAAAATCAAACAGAAATCTTGGAGCCAAGAAGCCTTAAATAATAATTCTAAATACTCTTAAGAGCCTTTGGAAAAATTTGTAACTATCTGGCAAAAAATTATTTAAAGAAAAAAATTAAGGACATCTATGAGAGAGAGTTATGAACCACGGTCAAAAAGGACACACTTATCCGTGTGTGCCTGGCCAGACCATAAAGCGAGAGAAAGGAAGTGACCTGGATAGCACCAGAAGGAGAAGACCTACAAATTAAGGCTAACAAACTCAAATAATAGAAGAAAAACTAGGGAAGCATCCTCGAACACATGGGCACTGGAGAAAATTTCCTGAACAAAACACCAATGGCTTATGCTCTAAGATCAAGAATCGACAAATGGGATCTCATAAAACTGCAAAGCTTCTGTAAGGCAAAGGACACTGTCATTAGGACAAAACGGCAACCAACAGATTGGGAAAAGATCTTTACCAATCCTACAACTGATAGAGGCCTTATATCCAAAATATACAAAGAACTGAAGAAGTTAGACCGCAGGGAGACAAATAACCCTATTAAAAAATGGGGTTCAGAGCTAAACAAAGAATTCACAGCTGAGGAATGCCGAATGGCTGAGAAACACCTAAAGAAATGTTCAACATCTTTAGTCATAAGGGAAATGCAAAACAAAACAACCCTGAGATTTCACCTCACACCAGTTAGAATGGCTAAGATCAAAAACTCAGGTGACAGTAGATGCTGGCGAGGATGCGGAGAAAGAGGAACACTCCTCCATTGTTGGTGGGATTGCAGACTGGTACAACCATTCTGGAAATCAGTCTGGAGGTTCCTCAGAAAATTGGATATTGAACTGCCTGAGGATCCAGCTATACCTCTCTTGGCATATACCCAAATGATGTCCCAACATATAAAAGACACGTGCTCCACTATGTTCATAGCAGGCCTATTTATAATAGCCAGAAGCTGGAAAGGGCCAGATGCCCTTCAACAGAGGAATGGATACAGAAAATGTGGTACATCTACACAATGGAATATTACTCAGCTATCAAATACAATGACTTTATGAAATTTGTGGGCAAATGGTTGGAACTGGAAAATATCATCCTGAGTAAGCTAACCCAATCACAGAAAAACACACATGGTATGCACTCTTTGATAAGTGGCTATTAGCCCAAATGCTTGAATTATCCTAGATGCCTAGAACAAATGAAACTCAAGACGGATGATCAAATGTGAATGCTTCACTCCTTCTTTAAAAGGGGAACAAGAATACCCTTGGCAGGGAATAGAGAGGCAAAGATTAAAACAGAGACAGAAGGAACACCCATTCAGACATGCCCACATGTGGCCCATACATATACAGCCACCCAATTAGACAAGATGGATGAAGCAAAGAAGTGCAGACCGACAGGAGCAGATGTAGATACGCCCTGAGAGACACAGCCAGAATACAAAAATACAGAGGCAAATGCCAGCAGCAAACCACTGAACTGGAGAATAGGACCCCTGTTGAAGGAATCAGAGAAAGAACTGGAAGAGCTTGAAAGGTGCTCAGACCCCATATGTACAACAATGCCAAGCAACCAGAGCTTCCAGGGACTAAGCCACTACATAAAAGACTACATGGACATTACAGACTCTGACCTCATAAGGTAGCAAATGAATATCCTGACCCAGTGGAAAGGGAAGCCTAGGTCCCCTAAGACTGAATATGAACTAGACTGTTGGGGGAAGAGCGCAGCAATGGGGGGAGGGTTGATGGGAACACACACCCATAAGGAAGGAGGGGAGGTTTGCCCGGAAACCAGGGAAAGGAATAACACCTGTATATAAGAAATCCAAGTTAATAATTAAAATAAATAATTAAAAAGAAACTAACAGAGAAAACTAACAGAAGTTATGAACCCCTATTTAACAGATATCTATAGACGGTTTCATCCTAAAACAAAAAAAATATAATTCTCAGCACCTCATGTTCTCCTAAATTGGGTCACAAAGCAGGCCTCAACATATATAGAAGAAGACTGAAATAATCCCATGTCCTATCAGATGACAGACTAAGACTGGTCCTCAATAACAACAAAAAAATGACAGAAATCCCACATGCACATTGAAGTTGAATAATGCTCTACTCAATGATAACTTGGTCAAGGAGGAAATAAAGAACGAAATTAAGGACATTTTTGAATTTAAAAAAAGGAAGGCACAACATACTCAAAATTATGGGACACAAGGAAAGTAGTGCTAAGAGGAAAACTCATAGCTCTGAGTACCTCAACGAGAAAAAGGAGAGAGCTACATCAGCAGATTGACAGCACACCTAAAAGCTTTAGAACATAAAGAAACAAATCCACACAAGAGGAGTGAACAAGAGGAAATAATCAAACTCAGGCCTGAAATCAACCAAGTAGAAACAAAAAGAATTATATAAAGAATCAACAAAACAGGAGCTGGTTTGTTGAGAAAATCAACAAGACAGATAAACCCTTAGTTAGAATAGCCAGAGTGCACAGAGTGTATAACCAAATTAACAAAATCAGAAATGAAAAGGGAGACATAACAACAGAATCTGAGGAAATTCAAAAAAAATCATCAGATCCTACTACAAAATCCTATATTCAACAAAACTGGAAAATCTGGAGAAAATGGACAAAATTCTAGACAGATACAAGGTACCAAAGTTAAATCAGGATTAGATTAACCATCTAAACAGTTCCATAACTTCTAGAGAAGTAGAAGCAGTTATTAAGATTCTCACAACTGAAACAAAGCCCATGGCCAGATAGGTTTAGTGGAGAATTCTATCAAAACTTCATAGAATAATGAATAATAGCAAGACTGTCCAAACTATTCCACAAAATAGAAACAGAAGGAACATACCCAATTCCTTCTATAAATCCACAATTATACTTACACCTAAACCACAAAAGATCCAGCAAAGAAAAAGTACTTCAGACCAATTTCCTTTGTGATCATCGATCAAAAAATGCTCAATAAAATTCTTGCAAACTGAATCCAAGAACATATCAAAATGATCATCCATCAGGATAAAGTAGGCTTTATCCCAGGGATGCAGGGATAGTTCCATATACAGAAATCCATCAACATAATTCACTATATAAACAAATGCAAACAAACAAACAAACAAAAAACCCACATGATCCTCTCATTAGATGCTGAGAAATCATCTGACAAAATTCAACACCCCTTCATGTTAGAAATCTTGGAAAGATCAGGAATTCAAGGCTCAAACCAAAACATAGTAAAATCAACATACAGCAAACCAGTAGCCAACATAAGTTAAATCAAGAGAAACTTAAAGCAATCCCATTAAAATCAGGGACTAGTCAAGACTGCCCACTCTCTCCCTACTTATTCAATATAGAACTTGAAGTCCTAGCCTGAGCAATCAGACAATCCAAGATACAATCCACAGACCACATGAAGCTCAAGAAGAAGACCAAAGTATGGATGCTTCAGTCCTTCCTTGATTGGGGAAGTTAGGTACTAGTTAACTTCCTATTCATGAACTTGGAAGTGCTGAAAAATTCTGATGATGAACCTGACATGTAGCTTCTGATACTCCTTCAACTTTTCTGTGTTTTTATAGCATTTCTTTCTGAAATCCTAGATTTATGGTTTGTTTGGGTAAAGAAAGGGCAAATAAATGCACTAAACCTAAAATATATCCTTGGACCCTAGTATGGGTTGAACATAAATTATATAAGCTAATCATTGCCTTTAGCAAAATTTGGAAAGAGATTTACCTACATTCTTACATATGATATGATGTAAACAAGCCTCTCCAGTTTTCTGTGTGTCCGTAAGTTATTGGTATAGGTTCACAATAGATTATTCTACTATTTAGAAGTATTAAAATAAAGTGTGTATTTTTTCTGTGTGGATTTCTTTGGGACTGATACTGAATCACAACAATTTATCTTGTATTCTTAGTAGGTATTCTCTCATGAACTGCTGGGTTTTTTTTTGCCATTTTAGCTGTGTCATATATGGGTTCTATCTCATGGAATAGGCATAAATATAATAAAACGTGATTTATTATGAGTTTAGTTTAATAACAATTTACTAAGACCATCACTTGTCTTTTGTGTGTACCATTACTTAAACTCAGATAAAATGCCCAGTTAGCATCTAGTGGCTTATTTTTATTTACTTGGGCTACTAATAAAAGCAAGTAAGCAAGCAAACAAACAAACTTATTTATGCAATATTGAATTTTTCCTTTCTTCCTTTTGTCTTTCTCCCACTACCATTTACAGCATTCCCTTCTTCCCTCTCTCTTTTCTTTCTTTTGGTCATTTTTAGGCCTATCTCTTTTCCTATCACCTTTTTATTCTATCCCTCCCCTATTTACTTGCCTCAGGGACCTAAGGTTTCTTCATTGTTGCTTAAATTTGTATTCACTGCATAGTATTCAATTGTGTATATGTACCACATTTTCTGTATCCATTCGTCTATTGAGGGACATCTGTGCTGTTTCCAGCTTCTGGCTATTGTAAAGGATACTATGAACATAGTGGAGCATGTGTTCTTGTTATATGTTGCAGCAACTTTTGGGTATATGCCCATGAGTGATATAGCTGGGTCCTCAGTAGAACTTTCCAATTTTCTCAGGAATGGCCAGACTGATTTTCAAAGTGGTTTTACCAACTTGTAGTCCCACGAGCAATGGAGGAGTGTTCCTCTTTCTCCATAGCCTCACCAACATCTGCTGTCACCTGCATTTTTTACCTTAGTCATCCTGACTGGTGTGAGGTGGAAATGTTTGGGTTTGCATTTCCATGATGACTAAGGATTTTGAACATTTCTTTAGATGCTTCTCAGCCATTTGAGATTCCTCCATTGAGAATTCTCTATTTAGCTATGTACTCCATATTTTTTTTGTATTCCACTTTTTAATAGGGTTATTTGGTTCTCTGGAGTCTATCTTCTTGAGTTCTTTATATATGTATGTATATGTATGTATATATCTGTATATTAGCCCTCTATTGGATGTAGGGTTGGTAAATACATTTTTCCAATCTTCAGGTTGCCATTTTGTCCTACTGACAGTGTCCTTTTCCTCACAGAAGCATTTCAAATTTATGAGGTCCCATTTGTCAATTGTTGCTCTTAAAGAATATAGCAATTGGTGTTCTTTTCAGGAAGTATTCACCTGTGTACAAATATTCAAACATTCGAAGATCTGCTCCACTTTCTCTTCTATTAGATTCAGCATATCTGGTTTTATGTAGAGTCCCTTGATTCACTTGAACTTGAGATTTGTACAAGGTGGTAAGAATGGATTTATTTGAATTCTTCTACATGTTGATCACCAGAAGAACCGGTACCATTTGTTGAAAATGTATTTTTTCAACTGGAAGGTTTTAGGTCCTTTCTCAAGGATCAAGTGATGACAGGTGTGTGGGTTTACTTCTGCCTTTTGGATTCTATTCCATTGATCTACCTGAATGTTTCTGTGCCAATATTATGCCATTTTTATCACTATTGATCTGTAGTATATCCGAGGTCAGGGATGGTGGGTACCCCAGTTCTTTTATTGTTGAGAATAGTTTTCACCATCCTAGGTTTTTGTTATTCTAAATGAATTTAAGAATTGTTCTTTCCTCTTTCATTTTTTATTGAATATTTTATTTACATTTGCAATGTTATCCCCTTTCCTGGTTTCCACCGCAGAAATCCCCATCCCATCCCTCAATCCCCTACCTCCATGAGGGTGATCCACCACACACCCACCAACCACTCATGCACTCCCTCCCAACTCCCTGCCCTGGCATTCCCCTACACTGGAGCATTGAGCCTTAACTGGACCAAGAGCATTTCTTTCCACTGATGTCCACAAGGCCCATCCTCTGCTACATATGCTGCTAGAGTCATGGGTCACTCCATGTGTACTCTTTGGTTGTTGGTTTAGTCCCTGGGAGATCTGGGGTGTCCGGCTAGTTGATATTATTGTTCTTCCTATAGGTTGCAAACCTGCTGAGTTACCCCAGTCTTTTTTCTAACTCCTCCATTGGGGACCCCATTGTCAATCCAATGGTTGGCTGTGAGCTTCCACCTCTGTATTTCTCAGGCTCTGGCATAGCCTCTCAGCAGACAACTATTTAAGGCTCCTGTTAGCGTGCATCACTTGATATCCTTAAATGTGACCTCGTTTGATGATTGTATATAGGAGAAATCCCCATGTGTGGCAGTCTCTAGATGGCCTTTCGTTCAGTCTCTGCCTTACACTTTGACTCTGTATTTCCTCCAGAAATTTTGTCATTTTGTTTCCTTTTCCAAGAAGTACCGAAGCATCCACACTTTTGTCTGTCTTCTTCTTGGGCTTCATGTGCTCTCTAAATTGTATCTTTTCAGCTAATATCCATTTATCAGTGAGTACATATCATTTGTGTTCCTTTGTGATTGGGTTACCTCACCCAGGATGATATTTTCTAGTTCTATCTATCTGTCTAAGTATTACATGAAGTCATTGTTTTTAATAGCTAAGTAGTATTTCATTGTATAAATGTACCACAATTTCTGTATCCGTTCTTCTGTTGAAGGATATCTAGTTTCTTTCTAGCTTCTTGCCATTATAAACAAGGCTGCTATGAACTTAGTAGAGCATATGTTCTTATTGCATGTTGGGGTATCTCTTGGATATATGCCCAGGAGTATATAGCTATGTCCTCAGGTAGTGTTATGTCTAATTTTCTGAGGAACGGCCAAAGTGAGTTCCAGAGTAGCTGTATCAGCATGCAATCCTACCAACAATGGAGGAGTGTTTCTCTTTCTCCACATTATTGCCAGTATCTGCTGTCACATGTGTTTTTTTATCTTAGCCATTCTGACTGGTTGTGTGGTGGAATCTCAGGGTTGTTTTCATTTGTATTTCCATGTAAGAAGAGAATTGCTCTTTCTTACTCTATGAAGAATTGAGTTGGAATTTTGATGGGGATTGCAATGAACCTGCAGAATGCTTCCATCAAATGGCTATTTTTACTATATTAATCCTGCCTACCCATGAGCATGGCAAATCTTTCCATCTTCTGAAGTCTTCTTTGATTTCTGACTTTAGGGATTTGAAGCTCTTGTCATATAGATCTTTCATTTGCTTGCTTAGAGTCATACCAAGATATTCTATGTTATTTGTGAATATTGTGAAGGGTGTTGTTTCCATAATTTCTTTCTCAGCCCCTTTATCCTTTGAATAGACAAAAGCTACTGATTTGAGTTAATTTTATATCCAATCACTTTGTTAAAGTTTTTTTATCAGCTGCAGAGATCTATGGTATAATTTTTGGGGTCACTTATGTATGCTATCATGTCATCTGCAAGTAGTGATATCTTGAATTCTTCCCTCCCAATTTGTATTGCTTTGATCTCTTTTTGTTGCATAATTGCTCTGGCTAGAACTTTGAGTACTATACTGAATAGGTAGTGACATAGTGGACAGCCACTATCTTTTCTTGTTCCTGATTTTAATAAGATTGCTTTGAGCTTTTGTTTACTAACTTTGATGTTGGCTATTGGTTTGCTGTACATTGCTTTTATTATATTTTGGTATGCAGCTTGAATTTCTGATATCTCTAACACTTTTAATGTGAATGGGTGTTTTATTTTGTCAAAGGATTTTTCAGCATCTAATGAGATGATCATGTGTTATTTTTTCTTTGAGTTTGTTTATACAGTGAATTACATTGATGGATTTCCATATACTAAACCATTCCTGCATTCCTGGGATGAAGCATACTTTATTATGATGGATGATCAATTTAATATGTACTTGAATTCAGACTGAAAGAATTTTGTTGAGTAATATTTCATCAATATTCTTAATGGAAATGGGTCTGTAGATCTCTTTCTTTGCTCAGTTGTTGTTTTTTTTTGTTTTTGTTTTTGGTTTAGGTGTCAGTGTAACTGTGGCTTCATAGAAAAAATTGGGTAGTGTTCCTTCTGTTTCTATTTTATTGAATGTTTTGAGGAGTATGTGTACTAAATCTTCTTTGAAGTTCTGATAGAATTCTTCACTAAAACCATCTACCCTGGGCTTCTTTTGGTTGGTAAACTTCTAATGACTTCTTCTATTTCCCTGGTGGTCATGGGGTTGTTTAGATGTTTCATCTGATCTTGATTTAACTTTGGCAGCTTTTCTCTGTCTAGGAAATCACCCATTTCATCCAGATTTTCCAGTTTTGTTGATTATAGACTTTTTTAGTAGAATATGATTATTTTAATTTTCTGTTTCTGTTATGTATTCCTTTTCATTTCTGATTTTTTAATTTGGATTCACTCTCTGTGCCCTCTTGCTACCCTGGCTAAGGGTTTATCTATCTTTTTTATTTTCTCAAATAAACTGTTCCTAGTT